>NC_134099.1:154218950-154518950 GCF_000715075.1 Nicotiana tabacum
GACTAAAAGGAAAATTCAGTTTAGGGTTTAAAACCCTAATGCTGATTGCATGGAAAAGCTCAGTTTAGGGTTTAAAACCCTAATGCTGGCTGAAAGGGAAAAGTTCAGTTTAGGGTTTAAAACCCTAATGCTGACTAAAAGGAAAATTCAGTTTAGGGTTTAAAACCCTAATGCTGATTGCATGGAAAAGATAAGTTTAGGGTTTAAAACCCTAATGCTGGCTGAAAGGAAAAAGTTCAGTTTAGGGTTTAAAACCCTAATGCTGATTGCATGGAAAAGCTCAGTTTAGGGTTTAAAACCCTAATGCTGGCTGAAAGGAAAAAGTTCAGTTTAGGGTTTAAAACCCTAATGCTGATTGCATGGAAAAGCTCAGTTTAGGGTTTAAAACCCTAATGCTGGCTGAAAGGAAAAAGTTCAGTTTAGGGTTTAAAACCCTAATGCTGACTAAAAGGAAAATTCAGTTTAGGGTTTAAAACCCTAATGCTGACTAAAAGGAAAATTCAGTTTAGGGTTTAAAACCCTAATGCTGATTGCATGGAAAAGCTCAGTTTAGGGTTTAAGACCCTAATGCTGGCTGAAAGGGAAAAGTTCAGTTTAGGGTTTAAAACCCTAATGCTGACTAAAAGGAAAATTCAGTTTAGGGTTTAAAACCCTAATGCTGACTAAAAGGAAAATTCAGTTTAGGGTTTAAAACCCTAATGCTGATTGCATGGAAAAGCTCAGTTTAGGGTTTTAAAACCCTAATGTTGGCTGAAAGGAAAAAGTTCAGTTTAGGGTTTAAAACCCTAATGCTGACTAACAGGAAAAGCTCAGTTTAAGGTTTTAAAACCCTAATGCTGATCGGCTGGGGATAAAGCTCGAGAATACTACACGATCTATTTTTTGAGTTTTCTTGTTTTAATAGAAGATAAAAGGGAGTTTTGCGGGAACTTACCTTTTGAGTGAATTCCTTATTGCCAAAATGTTTCTTGTACCCGTGTACCTTCTTCTTTGGGCGACACCTGCTTCTTGCACGGTTGTCTTGGATTATACCTGTTTCAACTTTTCAGACAAAGAACAATTGTTAGTTCGGAAATAACGGTCGGTTCGGTGACCTTGATCGTTCCCAATTGCTTTGTTGCGTCTCTATTTCTGTTGCGAAGTCCCGCCATTGATTTGATTCGAATGGCGAAACCTTTAGACTGCTCAGGCTTGTATTTCCGGATTCTGTGATGACTTGCTTCGTAAGGCTCTTTTTTGTGTCCCGTTTTGATTGGAGGTTCTCAACGGGGATTTTATTGGAGGCGTTCTGTGGAAAGGAAGCTCTGTGGGGGGAAATATTTACAAAGTGGATTCTTTGTGCGGATTCTGTACAATGGGGCATGCTGGGGATTTATTTCAAAGCGGGATTTCTAGGATTTGTTGGGGTAAGCTTGCTGGGGAATTTTTACAAAAGGACTCGCTGGGATGTGCTGGGGAGATTCCATTTTTTTTTTATTTTTTTTATTTTTTTTTTGTATATTGGGGAGACTCTGTGGGAGATTGTACAATAGGAGAGACCCTGTGGGGATTTGTACGGGGCGGACTTGCTGGGGAAGATTTCCCTTTTTCCCCTTTACCCTGAAACACCATCAAACGTCATGATTCATCATGCTTGGGCAATCATACCAACGAGATGAGGCGCTTTCCTTCATGAGACGGGATTCCGTGCAAACAAACCATGCCACCTGTCCTTTCCGGTGTGTCCTGAACTCGGGGTTAAAATGCAAAAGGGATTCGAAAAGAAACAAAGAAAGGGGAAAACAAATCAGAAAAGGAATACCCTTTTCGAGACGAGAAAGACTTATCTGAGGAAGATAACGCTGGCTTTAAATGACATGACATGCTCTTTGGACTGGACGTCTGACCTTCTAAGAGCTTGCGTTTTCCTGAACCAGAACGGATCTGTGATTCCAAACTGGTGGCATTCTGCCGAAACTTTCTTGGGGTGGCGTCATTCTTTTTCGGCCAACAGCGCCCTTTGCGGGTTTTCGCTGGCTGACCTCTCTCATTTCTCTTCCTGTCATCGCTTGATAGCACTCTTTGTGAGTTTTTACTAACAAGCTCTCTCATTTTGGTTTCTCTACTCCCGTCGCCTCGTGGTGCCCGAAGGTTTTCACCGCCGAGACTCTCTCATTTTATCTCTCTCAATTCAGAGTGTGCTGGTCTCCATTTGTGACGCTTATTGGTTCCCCACCATATTTGGTAATTGATCTGAAGGCTTGTGCTTGGTAAAAAAGAGGTAGATGATACCAACTTCTCAACTGCTCGACGTGCCCCGGTTTCAATTTCAGGGTGGATGGGATTTTATTGTTGGTGTGACTGAACCTCAAGGAGAGGCTGCCTACGTATCCTTTCGGAATCAAGTCAAACGTAGTTCAGGCAACTTTTGTTTTTGTTTTCTTTTTATTTTTTTTTTGTTTTTTTTTGTTTTGTAAGTGGCTCAAAAATTGGTGGAGAGAATTGGGTAGTGTTTGGGGAGTAGTGGGGAATAAAACCTTCGCCATTTTCAAGCGTGTCAGGACCACTGGAGCACGATTTAGACGTAGTATCTCTTGACTGCATCTGCATTTACTGCTGTGTCAGGGTCATTTCCTTCGATATCACCTAAATACAATGCTCCTCTAGGCAATATCTTCCTTACGATGTATGGGCCTTTCCAATTTGGGGCAAACTTTCCTTTTGCTTCTTCATGATGCGGCAGAATACGCCTCAGTACCAGCTGACCTACTTCGAAATTTCGAGGTCGTACTTTCTTGTTGTAAGCACGGGCCATCCTTCGTTGGTATAACTGTCCGTGACAAACTGCGGCCATTCGCTTTTCATCAATCAATGTCAATTGCTCTAACCGAGTCTTGACCCACTCGCTGTCCTCGATTTCTGCATCGACAATGATTCGAAGCGAAGGAATTTCTACCTCTGCCGGTATTACAGCCTCGGTCCCATACACCAAAAGATAAGGAGTCGCTCCCACCGATGTGCGTATCGTAGTGCGGTACCCTAATAGTGCAAATGGTAACTGCTCATGCCACTGTCGGGAACTTTGGATAGTCTTCCTCAAAATCTTCTTGATGTTTTTATTTGCAGCTTCCACAGCACCATTGGCTTTCGGCCGATAAGGAGTGGAATTCCTATGCGTTATCTTGAATTGCTCGCATACATCTCCCATCAAGTGACTGTTCAAGTTTGCTGCATTATCTGTAATGATAGTCGCAGGAATACCGAAGCGACAGATAAGATTTGAGTGCACGAAATCTACTACAGCTTTCTTAGTGACCGACTTGAGAGTGACAGCTTCTACCCATTTTGTGAAGTAATCGATGGCAACTAGTATAAACCTGTGTCCATTCGAGGCCTTTGGTTCAATTGGTCCAATGACGTCCATGCCCCAGGCGACAAATGGCCAAGGCGCAGACATGGGATGCAGTTCTGTGGGAGGTGCATGAATCAAATCAGCGTGCACCTGACACTGATGACATTTCCGAACGAAGCTGAAGCAATCCTTTCCATGGTCATCCAGTAATAACCCGCTCTAAGGATTTTCTTCGCTAAGACATACCCGTTCATGTAAGGTCCGCACACACCTGCGTGTACTTCGTGCATGATCTTTCTCGCTTCCTCGATATCGACACATCTTAGGAGATTGAGGTCCGGGGTCCTTTTATATAACAATTCACCGCTCAAAAAGAAACCACTTGCATGTCGCCTAATGGTCCTCTTTTGATCTCCAGTAGCATGCTCGGGGTATTCTTGCGTCTTCAGGAATTTCCTGATGTCATGGTACCAAGGCTGCGTACTTGATCCTGCCTCGATTACACTGCAGTAACCGTGTCTTTCCTTGATTTGGATTTCCAAAGGATCGACGTGGGCGTTGCCCGGGTAGGGTGGCATTGAAGCCAAAGTAGCAAGTGCATCTGCCAGTTCATTGTGACACCTCGGAATATACCTGAACTCTATTGAGGTAAAGCGCTTGCTGAGGTCCTCCACATGTTGTCGGTATGGGATAAGTTTGACATCCCGAGTTTCCCACTCGCCTTGAGCTTGCCGGATGATCAGGTCAGAATCTCCCATAATCAGTAAGTTTTCGACATCCTGATCGATTGCCATATGCATGCCCATAATGCAGGCTTCATACTCAGCTGTATTGTTTGTGCAAAAGAAACGCAGTCTAGCTGTGGCGGGATAATGCTGACCGGAGGGCGAGATCAAAATTGCCCCGATCCCTACACCATTGGCGTTCACGGCTCCGTCAAAGAACATCTTCCAAACATGAACTTCCTCCGAGATCACTTCTACGGTGTTTACCTCTTCATCTGGAAAGTAGGTATCCAATGGCTGGTATTCCTCATCGACCGGATTTTCGGCCAAATGATCTGCTAATGCCTGGGCTTTCATTGTCGTGCGAGTGACATAAACTATGTCGAATTTCGTAAGCAAAATTTGCCATTTAGCCAGTCTCCCAGTAGGCATTGGTTTCTGAAATATATACTTCAAAGGATCCAACCTGCTTATGAGGAACGTAGTGTGGGCTTGGAGATAATGTCTCAGCTTTTGTGCAACCCATGTGAGAGCGCAACATGTCCTTTCCAACAGTGTGTATTTGGCCTCGTAGCCGGTGAATTTCTTGCTCAAATAGTAGATTGGTTGCTCTTTCTTTCCGGTTACGTCGTGTTGCCCGAGGACGCAGCCGAAAGAGTTCTCCAAGACTGTTAGATACAAGAAAAGTGGCCTTCCCGGTTCTGGAGGGACCAAGACCGGGGGATTCGAAAGGTATTCTTTGACTTTATCAAAGGCTTCTTGACACTCAGTTGTCCACTTAATCGCCGCATCTTTCCTTAACAGCTTGAATATGGGCTCACACGTGCTCGTCAGCTGGGCAATAAACCGACTGATGTAGTTCAACCTGCCCAAAAGACTCATCACGTCTTTCTTTGTTCTTGGGGAGGCAGATCTCTGATGGATTTTATCTTAGTTGGATCTAGCTCGATACCTCTCCTGCTTACGATGAAACCCAAAAGTTTGCCCGACGAAACTCCGAAAGCACATTTGGCTGGGTTTAGCTTCAAGTCATACTTCCTTAGCCTCTCGAAGAATTTCCTCAAGTCTTGGATGTGATTATCCTGCGTCCTGGACTTGACTATCACGTCATCCACGTACACCTCTATTTCCTGATGCATCATGTCATGGAAAATGGCAGTCATGGCCCTCATGTAAGTAGCCCCAGCATTCTTCAAACCAAATGGCATGACCCGGTAGCAGTAGGTGCCCCAAGGCGTGGTGAAGGCAGTTTTCTCAGCGTCCCCTTCATCCATCAGTACCTGATGATACCCAGCGTAACAATCTACGAAAGACTGTATCTCGTGTTTGGCGCAATTATCAACGAGGATGTGGATGTTGGGCAGCGGGAAATTATCTTTAGGACTTGCTTTGTTCAAATCTCGGTAGTCTACACATACTCGAGTTTTCCCGTCCTTCTTTGGTACTGGAACCACATTCGCCAACCATGTTGTATATTGGACTACCCGAATCACTCCCGTTTTCAGTTGTTTGGTGATCTCCTCTTTAATCTTGTCACTGACCTCAGTTTTGAATTTTCGTTGCTTTTGTTGAACTGGAGGACAATCAGGATGAATCGGCAATTTATGAACCACTAGATCAACACCTAGCCCCGGCATGTCATCATATGACCAAGCAAACACGTCTTTAAATTCAAAAAGAAGTTGAATTATCGCCTCTCGCGTTTTCTTGTCCGTGTGAATGCTTATCTTGGTCTCCCGGATTTCTTCCGGGGTTCCCAAATTTACCGGTTCAGTGTCATTCAGATTTGGCTTAGGTTTATTCTCGAAATATTCCAACTCTCGGTTTATTTCCCTAAAAGCCTCTTCCGCATCATATTCTGGTTCTGGGTTCATTAATTCGCAGTTAAATAGCTCATTGTGATCTGGGCATGAAGTCCGCAAGCATGTCATATTTAAAGCCGCATTATTAGAACTGAAAAGGAAGATAAAAGGAAAACTAATAAAAATCAGAACAAAAGAAAGAATAGGAAAACAATGATGATTTTTTTTTTATATATATTTTCTTTGGAAAGTTGGAAGACAACAATGTTTACGACTAGGAATTCAAAGCAACAATTGAAAAGAAGAAAACGTTCAAGTTATGTCCTGGGATAACTTGTGACACAGGAAAGGTGGCAGGACATGTCTACCCGGACTTCCGTCTAGTCGGGAATGGCGTGGCCTCCCAGTTTTGGAGTTGGGTGCTCGGCCCCATGTACAGCATCTCAGCAGTGCTCGTTCCTTCACCTAGTTGAACCATGTGGATTTCGTAGAGCATTTTCCTCATTGCCCCACATATCTCCTCGATTTCCTCAGCTGTGAAGACCTCATCATCTTCTTCAACGTACTTCGGCCTGATGAAAGTTTCATATAAATCCGGCAGTGGTTGAGGTAACTTCCAACCCTCATCTCTCCTCTTCTTTGCCCATTCTTCGTCTGCTGGAGTAGGTTTGAAGCCTAGTCCAAAAGGTTTCTTGATGACTGGCAAAGTAATGGGTTCTGTTATTCCCTGAAGGGTTCGTCCAAGTCCCTTCCCTGGCCTAAATCCGTGCCGGATCATCTCTTTGGCCACCATAACCGAGGCGTTAGACAAGAAAGGCTGGGGGCAGGGTATTCCCTCTTCGTGCTGCTCTGCTAGTACAACCTCGAAAGCTTGATAGACCGTATGTTCGCTTCCTTCTCTTGGTTCAAGGTACGGGATGGATGGGTCCCGATAAATGGCATGCTCATCCTCCCCATGGACCACGATCTCTCGGTCTTCGTACTCGAACTTCACCATCTGGTGAAGAGTGGAAGGCACGGCTCCTGCCGCATGGATCCAAGGTCTGCCAAGGAGGAAATTGTAGGATGTGTCCATGTCGATCACCTGGAAGGTTACTCGAGATTCGACTGGTCCTATGACCAACAACAGGTCTATTTCTCCCATGGTATCTCTCTTGATGTCGTCGAAAGCTCTTACGCAGACATTGTTGGGTCGGATTCTTCCGGTCCCAATTTCCATTCTTTGTAGCGTGGAGAGCGGGCAAATGTCAACGCCTGAGCCTCCATCCAACATTACCCGCTTGACATAGTAGTCCTCGCATTTAACTGTTAAATGCAAGGCCTTGTTGTGTGCTGCTCCTTCCGGGGGTAAATCGTTTTTGCTGAAAGAGATTTGGTTGACAGCGAAGAATCTTTCTGTCATCCGCTCTAGTTGTTCCACCGAGGTTTCAACTGGTACATATGCTTCATTCAGGGTTTTCAATAGGATCTTTTGATGCTCAGTCGACCTCATCAATAATGACAGCATGGATACTTGCTCAGGGTACTTGCGCAGCTGATCTATCACTTCGTAATCCGGCATCTTCATTTGTTGGAAGAACACTTCCGCTTCTTCAACACTCACAGGCTTCTTTAGAGGGAAGCGCCTTTGTGTGGCGTTGTTCAGTTCTAAGGTATTTGAGTACCCTCCAATGAAAGTATTTCCTGGAAGTTCTCCCATGACCTCCTTACCTTTGTACATTACCAAAGTCTTTTGATAATTCCACGGTACTGTGGACGGGTTGGTCATTGGCTTTTGTGGCACGCGTCCGATAACCACTGGCTCATTTAGCCGAGGTGGTTGAATCGTCCCCCGGACCACATAGGCCCCTTTCGGCACGTACATAGGTTTTGTCTTTTTGATCCCGAAGTTCTGCGTCTTCTTGGCTTGACCTCGTGGTATGTAAAGAACTCCACCCTTTGCTGATACCACTTTCTTCTCCACCTTCTTTTCAGGCTTGCTCTTTACAGCCTTGGCCTCCTCCCCCTTTTCTGATTTCTGGTCTATTTCAGGCCTCTTCCCCGTGTCGACAATGGCAATTATGGCTTTCAAAGCAGGGTCGAACTCTTTGTCTTCACAAATCATGCCGATCAGTGGCCCATTATTGTGAGCGGGCAATGGATTGTTAGTCACATTTGGGATCTCTTCGTCCCTTAGCACTATTTTCCCCTGCTCTATCAAATTTTCGACCACTCTTTTCAATGACCAGCAGTCGTTTGTATCTTGTCCCTCGACTCCTGAATGATAGACGCATCTGACTCCGGCTTTGTAAGAAGGCGATGTTGGGTTTTGCCTCGTTTGGGGAATTGGTTGCAAGAAACCCAACTGGACTAGCTTAGGGAACAAAGTAGAGTATTGTTCACCGATGGGCGTGAAAGTCCGCCGTCGAGGTGGCTCCTGGGGGCGGAAGTTATTCTGCGGGGGTTATGGTTTATAGTGGTTGCGGTAAGGAGGATGATTTCTGGGAGGTGGAGCTGGGCCTCGGTTGGCTTGTTGTGGTGGATGGTTATAAGGTTGGGCATTCATGACCATATAAGGCTGATGAGCATATGCCAAATTTGAGTGGGGGTAATAGTGTTGTGGAGCTCTTTCCGGAAAATGGGGCCTGGGATGACGATACTCCCTTGCTTCAGAGGCTGCCATAGTCGTTTCTTCCTTCTTCTTCCCCCTCGTCGTTCCTCCAGACCCGCTTTGGACGGCCTGGGAAGTTGCCCTTATGGCTGCTTGACTCAGAATCCTACCCATTTTCAACCCATTTTCCACCATCTCTCCAATCTTGATCGCTTCCGCGAATGGCTTACCCATGGCCGACATCATGTTTTGGAAATAGTCAGACTCTTGAGCCTGGAGAAAGGTAGTGACCATTTCCACTTCATCCATGGGAGGCTTTACTCTCGACGCCTGTTCACGCCACTTAATAGCATATTCTCTAAAGCTTTCCGAAGGTTTCTTCTTCAAATTCGACAGAGAGTTTCGGTCTGGTGCAATGTCGATGTTATACTGGAATTGTTTTACAAAATCTCTGGCGAGATCATCCCATATATGCCATCGGGACATTTCCTGATCCATATACCATTCCGAAGCTATCCCTACTAGACTTTCCCCAAAATATGCCATTAGCAGTTCTTCTTTTCCGCCGGCTCCCCGCAATTGGTTGCAGTATTTCTTAAGATGCGCAATGGGGTCACCGTGCCCATCGTATTTCTCGAACTTAGGGGTCTTGAAACCCGTTGGCAGGTGCACGTGAGGGAACATGCACAGGTCGGCGTAAGAGACGCTCTTTTGTCCGCTCAATCCTTGCATATTCTTCAAACTTTGTTCAAGGCTTCTCATTCTCTTGGCAATCTCATTTTGTTCTGCAATTCTGGGGTTCTGATCCTGCCCGGGTGCAAGCTCGCACTGAGGCGGTAGAGGATTAGTGTTGGTAGCGAACCTGGTTGGTTCCATTGAGAACGATGGTGCTTGGAATGTAAAAGAGGATGAGTCAAAGCTTGGCTTGTATGTGGTAGGTTGTGCCGTAACCGGGCAAGGCGATGCAGTAAAGATGTTCATGCTTGCATCGGTGGCCGACATTCGGGGATGAGGCTCAGAAGGCAATCCAACAGAGAAGGCTGAGGTGGCTGGGTACCCAAATGGAGTAGCAGGATAATTTATGGGGACATTAGACGTTCCACTTGACCTGGAGAATAATTCAGGGAATCCGGGGACGACACTTGGCGGCTCTTTCTCGTTGTTCCAGTCGTCCAGCATTTCCAACATGTGGAGCCGTAGGATCCTGTTTTCCTCCGCAGTTGCGGATTCAGGTGTGAGGACGGTTGAGATCGAGCTTTCCTCGGAAACAGGGATTGTTTCTATCTCTGGTTTGCTTCTTCTCTACAAGCAGGTGTTTTATCTGATCGCTGCATATCTTGAAGACTTGAGCATCTTGTACATGCTGATGCTTCAGTCGCCGTATTTCCAACTTCATCTGGGCTATTGAGTCGTACCAGTATCTGCTCTCAATTTGGAAATCCTTGGCCTGATTAGCTACTTTGATCTCAAGTGCAACCATCTCTCTCTTTATTTTAGCAACAGTTTTCTCGTGGTCGCCTTCCAATTGATTCAGATATCGACGATGCTTATCTGCTCTCGTATCCCACTGCGCTTTGAGCTCTGCTATGACGCTTCCAGACTTTTCCAAACCATCTTGCCATCCTCTGATCTCGCTTTTTAGCCTTTTTATCAGGTGCTCGTCTGATCGACGTCTTGGTTGTTTATCTGCATCCAACCTTATCTGTTTGTTCTGGGTTCTGAGCATTTCATTTTCTTGAATTAACCTGTTCCGCTCTCCCAGATCGGTGGCAATTTGCACGTTGTGCTCGTATCTCATGCCTTCTACTTGTTGCTTCAACCTGCTGATTTCGGCACAATAGCCTCTTTCCTTTGCTAACCAATCCCAATGCCTTTGCGATGACTCGGTGAAATTCCGGATGTGGGGTCTTTTGGATGGCCTTTCATGCTCGAGTTCCCTTCTATACCATGCAAGGTAACCTGGCGTCGTTTCTCCTTTGGCTCGATCCCGCACGCAAGTATCTGATTTCAAATATTGACCCTCATTCCAGATTTGGCGAATCTTTGCTTCTGGGAACTGTCCGTTAGGACTTATCTTGACTGCTTGAGTGCTAAGATCTTTCTCATGAGGTACTGTCTGGCATCTTCCGAACTGTCTCAAAACTCGGCCGGGTGCGTAAGGTTGAATGATCTTAAGCCCCATCAGCAAGAAATGAGTTTTAGCCGCTGACATATATAAGATCTCATCAACAGGCAACCATCCCAACGTCCATTGTATTTGGCTGGCAGTAAGAGCTTGCAAGAACGAGGTCCATGCCAGGACTCCTTTGGGCCAAATGATCTCTCTGGTTCTCGTGTAAGATTCTTCTATGCGGGTCTTTTTCGGGGAACCATGGCTCAACATCTCGGAACGATGGCAGAGGTGCTCGGTCATCCATATCTGTAGGAGCAAGTTACAACCTTCGAAGAAATTTCCTCCAGCTTTACAAGCTGTGAGAGCTCGAAAGATGTCAGATACCACCATTGGCGCGAGAATACTGTCGTTTTGCGTGAGTAAAGTGCTGACGACTCCAGATATCTTCAAGTCAATGTTTCCATCTTTCCTTGGGAATACCAGAAGGCCTAGGAACATTATCATGAACGCTACCCGTCTATGCTCGTCCCACTTCTGACGAACTCCTTTGCTGCACAGTTTGTTGATTGGATTATTGAATCCCCCCTCATGACCGTATCTATCATATATGAAGCATGAAGTACAAAATCCGGCTGCCAGATCCGGGTTGTGGACTGTTCTAGGTATCTTCAATGAATCTAGGAACCGATGTACCGTGACGACTCTTGGGGCGACCAAGTATTTTTCCCTCAAGGGAAGCTCAGTATTCCCGATGTATCCGGCCATTTCTTCCAAAGTCGGGGTGAGTTCAAAATCAGAGAAGTGGAAAACATTGTGCGTCGGGTCCCAATAGGTAACCAAAGCCCTTATGATATCTCCCCGAGGTTGGATTTCCAACAGACCCACAAGACCTTTCAGATATTTCTTAACCTCATTTTGTCCTTCAACACCTAGATCATTCCACCATAGCCGCAACATGACAGGGATTTTGGTCATTATTGAAAAATGTTCATTTTGCATCGTGCTCATCCTGCACATTTATTAAGGTGATTTTAACAAAACGAACTGACTCAAAATTTTTTTTTTTTCTCTTTTTTTTTTTACAGAGGGGATCGAGTTTTAAACACGGCCTTTAAACATTTCGGGGGCGAAGATTTTAAGGCTGTGTGGGTCTACTGGATAACAATGCTAAACAAGACCCAAAGGTGGCTATTTATGCAAAGTCAGCCTTCCGGCGTCCCTTTCGGGAACATTCGGCTATTTATAACAAAACAGCGTCACCCGATTTATTTACGACTCTTTAAAAATTTGACACATCTTTTATTGATTTTTGGCTATTTAGAAAAATAGGGTTGAACCCGACGAGGGTTGCCTACGTATCTCACATCCGGTGAGAATCAAACCGGCGTAGTTCGGGCATATCATGAATAGAGAAAACCTAGAAATCAAGAATAAGTATTATTATTTTGAAAAAAGATAAAGACTAAAGAAAAAATATTTTTTTTTTGGCAATATTTGGACCATTAGTCTGAATTTATAAAAGGGGTACTACAAAAGAAACAACACATTTTTTGAATTATGGATTTTCCATTTTTTTTTACTTTTAAAATAAATACCTTTTTTTTTTTTGAAAGTGATAAAAGAAATTTTTTTTTTATTTTTTTTTTAATAACTCTCAATAAAAGACAGGTTTTTTTTTTTTAGAAAAATTCCGGCGAGGTTTTGACACTACTTGGACATTGGTTTTATTTTCCAAAAATAGTAATTATCTCCCCTACGCTGCTATTTTCCCCTTTTTTAGGAACCGGTCGACATGCGGAACCGAAGCAAATAAATGCACAACACAAACAGGATGCAGCAGGGTGGTCTTTTTCGTTTCAGGCTGCCTGTCCTAGACGGACCCAACCCCTGTGTTGAGTCCCCTAAGTCAAATGCAACATGATGCAAATAAGCGTTCCTACTAGGGATCCGGCATGAAGTCAAGTTATTCTAGGTTCGTAACCTGGGTATTTGTTCTAGACTGTGCACCCGAGCGGACAACTCGAGTCGAGGAGGGGGCTACGTACCGGGGACCCGCGAGATCGTCCGGCTTTGTAACTTGCCCGTCCTCTTTCTTATTTTAGGTATTGACATTAACAGAATAGGGAGTCCCGACCAGCGAGCTTCTCCCCGGAAGTAAGAAGAGAAAGGTTTCGGCACAGTTTATATACAGTTCAGATAATATCAAAGCGGTAAAAGACAACATTTAGCACGTTACGCAAAAACATGTAATAAAGATCAGATAATAAAGCCAAATATAACAATTATTCTAAGCTCGAATTCTTGAACCCTGAACCAGTGGTTCTGGGTTAATCCCCAGCAGAGTCGCCAGAGCTGTCACACCTCCTTTTTGCGCGCCCCGCCCCGAAGGGTTGAATGCGCGGGTGGAGTTTTTCCAATTTAAGTGACAATATTCGAAATGGGATTATTTAATTAATTCAGAGTCGCCACTTGGGAAAGGTTTGGTTTTTGGTGTCCCAAGTCACCGGTTTATCTTGAATCCCAAATCGAGGAAATTTTCGACTTTTCCAAATGAAGTCTGCGAACCAGAAATTCTAAGTAAGGAATTCTATTGACCCGAGGGAAGGTGTTAGGCACCCTCGAATCCCGTGGTTCTAGCACGGTCGCTTAAATTGTTATAATGGCTAAATATCTGATTTAAATACATGTTGGACTTATGTGCTTTTATTAAGTTTAAGCCGCTTTTATTATTATCATTTATTTTTATAGAATTGCAACGTCGTGAAAATGCATCTCGAGCCACGTCACAATCAATGCACCCGTAGTTGTTAACACATTTCAACTCCGTTGAGATTTGAATTTGGGTCACATAAATGCGCACCCGAATTTAAGAATGTAATTTAATTAAGCCGCGCCTAAAGAGTCTAACACGTTATTATTTTCTGAGAAGGCCATGAGATTCACTAAACGGCCTAGCCCGAATTCTAAATAATTATCGTGGTTATTTATTGAGGGCCCCCGCAATTTTGCATTTTTATTTGGCGAGGCTCATCTCTATTTTAGAAAGGATACCCTAAAGTGGCTACATTTCTAATGCATTTGTCTCTAAAACTAGAAGAAAAGGTACATGCTAATTCAATTATAGGCTTTTGCCTAATCTGGATTCTTGTCAATTTCTGATTAATTATTTACAGAGTGGAGAGATGTCATACCTTGTGAAACATGCTTTAATTGGACAAAGAAGTTACATTCGAGATTGACCCAATGTTATACGTGCGTCCAAAACATTTCTTGAATTGAATTTAACTAGACTTATTTAGGCTGGATTAAGGGAACTAACTACTATGTCTTATTACTAATAGGGATTCGAACGCGCTTCTATATGCTGCCTAGCGGGTTCTGATAAAGGAAAACTAAAAATAACACCAAACATCATCGCGTAAAGAAACGGAAGTACTCTATTGCATGCATCTCATTTTAGTTAAACAGGAATCCGGTCGAGAATTCTATGTCAATTATCCATACATTCTACATATTATACTATTACATCTTGTACTGGCAAACAACTATGAACTAAGATGCAAGAGGCTAAACTTGATTAAGTATTATCTAACTAATCTTTCATTACTGAATCACGCTAATCAATTTATACAACAGAAGTCAGTATATCACAAACATTACGAAACAGACATCTAAATCTTCTTCAAGAAATCCTCTCATTTCATGCTTTTGAACTGTTACAGTTAACACCAAAATTGGATCTGAAATGTGTACCTGGAGAACACTGAATACTGAATGCAAAGAAGAAGTGAAGCAGAAAGGTCAGCAGCAGCAGGAAACCAAATAGCAGCAGCAACAGCAGGTAACCAAATAGAAGCAAAAACCCAGTGCAAGATGCAGCTGGAGCCAATGAAAAATGGTAGGCAGGTAGCAGCAAACAATGCAGTAGGAATAATACTCCAAGACAGACCAATCCAGGGGAAACGAACAATGTGAATCAACCAATGAACTCAGCTGATACTTGAAAGAAAACAGAGTTGATTGAACAGGTTGAACAAGACTGAGAATCAGACAAACAAAACAGAAATAATTGCTGATTTTTCTGTTTATCCCTTTCCCTATCTTCTTTCTTTTCAAAAATCCAATATCAGACTGCAGTTTTGAACTTATACTTGAGTTATCAGAAAGAGACCTTTTCCAGTTTTTACTGTTTTCCCCAGAACTTCAGTTCTCAGATTTCAGTTTAGGCTCCCCTGTGTCTCTCTATGTATGTCTGTGTGTGTATACCCTTCAGTGTGTATTCCCCTCCCTCTTCTTCTTTCCAACTTTCCTATATGCTCTGTGTGTATCTATTTGTATGTATTTCAGCTCTCTCTTTCAAAAAAAAAATCCTCACAGTCTGTCTATTGTTTTTTCCCCCCTCTAATTCTGTCTCTCTATCTTAGTCAGATCTCCCCTTTTATAAACCTTCCTTACCCCTTTTAACAGCCTGTTTAGACTATCACCATACCCCTCCCATGTGCCTTCCATTTTCAGTTCCACTTTAGCTAATTAAGTATTAACCCCATCAATATTCCCTGGCAGACTTATCTTTCCTATTTTATTCACTAAAAGCAAGTATGGGCAGTAGAATATATCTGACAGCATATGCTGTCAAACCATTTTTTAAAATCAAAAGCCTTTTATGCAGGAAAACAGGCTGTGCACAATGCACATGCTGTGCACAAGTGCACATGCCATCAACTCAGATTTCAATTATAGATCAAGCCTCAGGTTTCTGAAATCATATTAACAACTATAAGTAACTGAACTTGGTTCTTAATTGATTCAGGCAAATGTTCAACAGAAGCAAATTGATTTATTTTGTTCAGGCAGTTGAAACTAATTGACGACACATGTCGACTCGACTATATTAGCATTAACATACACAATCGTAGCCAAAAATCAGACAGTCAAAGTATAGGACACATGATTTGAATTGTACTGGCTAAGCAAAGTGGTACTCGATGAGCCAATTGATCAGTCAAACATTTGGAGCCCAATTATTCGCACAACATATACACACGCATTATCAGAATAAAGGAGGGATTCAAACAAACACAGTGGTTCAGGCAAAGTGGTCAAACAGAAGTTGGTAAAAATTCAAAGACACAAATTGAAACAAAACATGAACAGACATTTAATCACTCACATGGACCAAACAGAAATGAAGAAAAGAAAGCAAGACTCACCTCAAACCTTGAAAAATCAAAACCTTGACTCGGATTTGGACAGACCTTTCTTAAGGCTGAACGGACTTTAATCGAAGTGTTTCTCAGATGAGAAACACTTCGATTAAGGTCCTTTAGTCCTTAATTTCTTTGGCTCGAACGGGTATGAACCAGTGACGAGGAACCTTGTGGTTTCAAAACTCAGATCTAGGATTCGTGCTTCCCTGGTCATATTCGGACCAAACCAAGTATGGTTTGGTCACGAGGGGGGTCTGGGGAGTGTCTGGTATGAATTTAGGTCCGATCGGTGTAGATTAGGTTCCGACTCGAATCTTCAAATGAAGATTCGAGAAGGTCGGATAGGATTCGAGGTGTGTGGTTGGTAGATTCGGGTTCAGGACGGCATGGGGGTTCCGTGGTGTTAAGGGGAAGGTCACCGGCATCCATGCCGCCGGCTTTCATGGCGAAAGTACACAGGGGCGGCTAGGGTTTAGGGGCCTGGTCTGTGGAGACGAAGGCTGGGGTATTGGATAGGGGGCAGGGTAAGGTTATGAACTTATATAGTTAGTGGGTGGATTGATCTCAACCGTTAGATCAATCTAGATCTACGGTCTGGATCTGATGGCTTAAGTGGAACGGTGTCGTTTCAAGGGTAAAGGGTTGGGGTCGGTCCGGGTGAGACGGGTCGGGTTTATTGGTGGGTTATGGGGAAGTGATCTTGGCCGTTGATCAGTCTGAGATCAACGGCCCAGACCACACTGGATTGAAACGACGTCGTTTGGACTCTCTAGGCATCAGCTGGCCTTGGACCGGGCAGGCCTGGTTTGGGCGTTGTTTGTTTTGGGCCAATTTTAATAAATTGGCCCAATCCGGAGGGGGAAGATTATTTCTTTTTTTTTCTTTTTTTTTTATTTTGAAAACAAAACTAAGCAAAAAAAATCAAATTAAAAATTAAATACACACTCAACACAATTATTTGCAAACACAATAAAATATTTCAGAACAGGTAAAATCAAACAAATCAAAATCACGGACGAAGATGCCTATTTATGATTTTCTATTTAACGACCGGATTACGGTTCGAATTATGCATGACCCCCACATTTTTTATTTTGTTTTAAATAAATAAATAAATAAAAATGGGCAAAAGTCACAAATAAATCAACAAAGTGCCGCACAGAAATCCAAAATTGTACAGCAGGACCAATTTTTATTATTTTTTAATTCTTTTGGAGTGATTGCCGTACGAAACAAAAATCACGTGCTCACAAGGACGAATGGAAGAAGGGTATCTGCCAACATCCCATGGACGAGGGTTATCGGAAGGAAATTACTCTTCGAAGTCTTTAGTTATAACGAGACTTCTGGGATAATGGTACTCACTATAGGAGGAGCAGCCTCATCAGCTTTGCCTTTGTTCTTTGAGGAACTAAGGTTTTTAGAAGAAGAAGCCATTCTATGTTAGAGAAGAAGGAAATTTTTTTCTCTTATGAAGAAAATTAAAGAAAGGTTGAAGAACAAAGTACAAGTTGAATGAAGAGAGTTTGCGAAAGTTTGAAGAATTATGAAGTGAGAATGAAGGAGCTTGATGCGTATAAGTAAAAGTTTAGGCGGCTAAACTCGTGACCATAATTACCTCGATAGTCGGCAAAAGTTACGTTGAATCATGGGATGACGCGTGTTCGGAGCATTAAATGCGAAGAGACGTGCGTCTAATCAACCATCAGAAACTTTTCAGAGGGGTCAGTAAATTTCCCGCCAAAAAGAATGATTTTACCAACTTTCCGGTGACACAAAGTTATGCCACTAGAAAGTAGGGGGACTATCTGCATAGGGTAAAATATATAATATTAAATGATCGCATAAGGAAGTGACACGTGGAGCCGAAGGCAGGGGATAGCTGAAACCGAAAGCAACTATTCTGTCTGTTACTGGAAAGAATGATACTCATAAAGATAAAATAAATACTTTCCACCCGGTAGCATTGAATGAAGAATGTTCTACAGCATTTAGTACACCATCCGTTACAAAGAATATGACATTTATGCCCATCATTACACATTCTTCAATGACCCTCATAATTGACATTAAAGAAGAGCTTGATCCTAGGACCTTGTTCCTTAGGTGCAATGATCAGTTCCAACCCTACACCACTACAAAGTGGCAAGAGCGGTCGATGCAGCTTTTACCCGAAAGGTCGGGATCGAATCCACAGAGAGCTAATATATGCTTGGAATTGGGTTCCTATCTAATCTAGCAATGTGCGATATTCTTAATTGCACTTCCAATCATTCTTTGTTTGTTTACTATTCTACTTTAATACTAATGATGCGGGAAAATAAGCTAAGTATGATATTTTTGTAAGATTTTCTTAATTGGTCTAAAGACACTAGGGAAATGACTTGCACCTAGGTGGGTATCTAACGGGATCTAAAACTTAGGATAAATTTGTTATAATTGGGATCTTGATATAGACATTGCACATAACTACTCACTTTATACCTCTCGGTAGTTTGAGTGACTTTGCCCTAATTGGCTTTCTCAAACCCAATTGGGTGTTCAAACAATGCAAACAAAATTGGCTCAAGTCGGGTATTACTATCTCTAGATTTAACTCTTTAATTGGGACTATCAATCTCTTGAATGCACCCCAATTCCTTGTTGGCCTGAATTTCCTAGACTTAGTCTCTCTTTCTCAAGAAGAGCCTAAGTCAAAAAGGCACAAATCAGTGTTTGTAACCACCAATTCAACATTTAAAGCATAAATCAAGCCAAATATCATTCACCCATAAACATTTAAGCCCTAAAATTGAAGACCCATTAAATACTCGCACTAGGGTTGAACCACAACCCTAGCTAATGGGTTTAGCTACTCATCATCAAAGAAGAAATCAAAGATTGAGATAAAATATGAGTCATAAAAAGTAATTACAAGATTAAAATCTAAGTTTAATTACTAAAGATGTTCTAAAATTACTCAAAGAGGTAAAAGGAGGCGGTTCACGTGCTCTACAAAACAACCGATGACCTAAAAATATGAAAAAGAACTATTTATACACAACTAAATTTTTCGAACAAAAATGCTCCTACGGAGGTACCACTGACACCGAAAAATGGACCGCTGCAGCGCTATGACTACCGCGGCTACGCAAAATCAAGCGCGGACCGCGCACCACTTTTGGTTCTATGAATCTGGCTTCCGCTAAGGGCGATAAAATGGCCGCGGCCGCGCAGTTTCACCACGGGCAGCGGTAACTTATTAAGCTCAAAATTACAGCTCTCTGAACTTTGCCACCACTGAGAGCGAAGTCAAGACCGCCTCAGCGGTGGACCCTCCGCGTCCGCGTTTGTTTCTTCGTTGTCAGCGCTCTTTTGACCTAGCTTTTGAACTTGTGCAGGTTTCACTCCTTTTTGAGCTGGTTATGACTTCCTTATCTCTTTTTGACCAAACACTGCAAACAAGCACAATAAGTTAGCTTTCGGGAATACTTGTACACACTTTTAATCCAAAACCTAAGCAAAAAGGAGCATAAAATAGGTTAGCATCCATAATTATCATGCAGCTATAAATAGTGAGCTCCATTATCATTGTAGAGGACACGAATTTTTTGGCAAACATACGCCATACTCTATTCAAAGCTTAATAGAACTTATTTTGAGAGTGATTTTCTCAAATGTACTTTTTTAAAAAGTGCTTTTTGCGAGAAGTAGTTTGTGTTTGGCTAATTAATTTGAAAAACACTTTTGAACAGTAATTAGTGTTTGACCAAGCTTTTGAAAAGTATTTTTTGTGAGAAGTAGTTTGTGTTTGGCTAATTAATTTGAAAAACACTTTTGAACAGTATTTTTCTCAAAAGTGCTTTTAAGATAAGCTACTTTTTTTCTGCTTCTACTCAAAAATACTTTTTCCTTCCAAAAGTTTGGCCGAACACCTCAATTGTTGACCAAAAGTACTTTTGGCAAAAAAAAAGACAGGACTATAAGTTTGGGAGTCAAATTGTTTCCGCCAAAAAGAATAAAAGTGTCCCGAGCATTCTAGTCATTCCGTCATCTGGGAGAGAGCTGCGCGCTCATCTGACTTGCACGAAAAGTAACTTACATAAACCTCGAAAATCCAAAACCCAAAAACCCTAAGCTCAGTTTCAGAAATCGCCATGGCAGCCACCAAGTCACCTTCTGACGAGCCATCAAAAGCTTCACCAGCGTATATGAACTACTCAAATGACCATCATTTCTTTGGTAAACTGCTTATACTTTTTCTCATTGCAACTCCCCATTGTATTTTCCGACTCTGTGATCAATCAATAAACTATAATGCAAAGTCGAACACACACTAACACGCAAATATGTAATAATTAATTTGTTGTTAGTAGTACTAATATATTACATAGCGTAATTAATTGATTGAGACAAATATTTTCGTTTAAAGTTTAATTTTGTGGTTGAATAATGGAAACTTTTGGGCTCGATTAGTTCAAACTGAAGTGTTTAATTGTTGTATCCAGTGTGGAGAGAGTTCGTATGGGGAGCTATTGCTGGAGCTTTTGGGGAAGGAATGATGCACCCGATTGATACTGTGAAGACCCGGATACAGAGCCAAGCCATTTTCAGTGGATGCCAGGTAGTTATATAATGTTAAAAAATGTGCAATGTACGCAATGCGTTTCTCTAAAATGTCCTGTATGATCATCCATATGTGCTTCTCTTATTGTATAATTTGAGGAAGAGGTAAATTCAGTATTTTGAGTTAGTGGGTGCAAAGTACCATTGCACCTATTATTCATTGTGGTAATTGGTCTTAAACTTAGTATTTTTTTCTTTTAAATTTCTGTATTTCACTATGTAAATATTGGTGGAGTCAAAGATAGAGGGTACACCAAGCTTGACACAATTATAGTATATTTTTTAAAATTGTTCAACAATATAAACAAGTCAATCTTCAGGCCGCGGACACCCATGCACCTTCTGTTGCGACTCTGCATCCACATCAAATTTTGATTTGCGTGAATGTATTAATTACATTGTATAATAATTTCCTTGTGTTATTTTCAGAACCAGAAAAGCATACTGCAAATGATACGAACTGTTTGGGTTACCAATGGATTAACTGGTATTTCATTTGTCTTGGCGCTTATCTTGAACCGATTTGTATGTGATTTTAAATAAAACACTGCCACTTTTGCTGCTAGGATTTTACAGAGGAGTAACGCCAGGGGTCACTGGTTCTCTTGCCACGGGTGCGACATACTTTGGCGTTATAGAGTCAACCAAGAAGTGGGTAGAAGAATCACATCCGAGCCTTAGTGGCCATTGGGCACATTTCATTGCCGGTGCTATTGGTAACCTTATTGTTCGTGGCTTCTCCTGATTCATACTCATTAGCTTCATTGGATATGTTATGCTGCACTTTTAGAATTCTGAATTATTAGTTGTTCAATCTGCATTTCAGGAGATACACTTGGATCTTTCATTTATGTTCCATGTGAAGTGATAAAGCAGCGCATGCAGGTTCAAGGCACCAGTAAGTATTGGGCTTCTGTTGCCTTGAAGGATGGAAGTTGTGTTACACAGGGCCCAAACATGTATGGTTATTATTCAGGAATGTTTCAGGCTGGTTGCTCTATATGGAAAGAACAAGGTCCAAAGGGTTTATATGCAGGGTACAGTTTTTCATGTCATTCTTTTTTATAGTTGGCTGCATAATTCTCAGTATCAAGTAGAAAAGCAATTTATTCATGATCACATGTCTGTGTATATGATAGCAGTACTCTGTGTTTCGCATGTAGTCACTGTCCCAAGCACATTAGGTTTTAATTATGAACAGAAAAAGATTAGGTGGCGAATTAGGAGCCTAACTTCTATATTATGTGCATTGTGCACTGAATACCATCTCTGCTAGGTCGAGGCTGTTCATTAAATTATGTTAAACTGTTTGACGATGACAACTGTTTCTAATGTTTCTTCTGATGTATTTTCACAATCAAACTTAGCTGTTTTGGATGCTAACTTCCTTCACCATTTCATTTGCAGATACTTCTCTACACTTGTCAGAGACGTGCCCTTTGCTGGTTTGATGGTATATCGGTCATGACTCAAATTTCATTTTCTTTCTTTCCTTTTGTTTGAAGATGGATTGTGTGCTTAGTCTGACTCTCCAATTTACTTTATCTGCTAGACTTGCTAGACTTGTTGATGTCAGACAATTGACTGCATCTTCTTGTGGCTGAAAATTTATAGAGAACTTATGAATTTAAGATGTTTCACACCGAGTAAGGTTATATGGGTTGGGTGATGAGTTGTGGAGAAGAAGAGAAGCAATGAAAATGAGGGTGCTGATGAGCAGGATCATAGTGTAACCTAGGGTATCTAGTGGCTTGTGACTTCTGGTATGTATTGGAAAACATATGTCAGATGTTGTGTTCCAATCAAGGATATAATGGTGTCAGTTTGGTATACTATGTAGAAGCTTAGCCCTTCTTTGTCTGGATTCAAGTTGGTTCAATATTCACGGTCTTGTGCTTTATTGGGCTACTCAGAGCTAATGACTTCTTGAAGTTGAAGATATATGATCAAACAATCTCGAGCTTGGCTCAAACAGTAAACTTAAATATGTGAAGCTTGATTGAGCCAACCTAGTTCAAATTCAATCCAAGCGCAAATTCAATCCTATAGAAGGATGCTCTATTTTCAGTACTTTCTTGGTATTGTTTAATAAAATTCTTTACCTTTGCATTTTTTTTTAAAAGTTTCCATCCAGTAAAAAGATAAACCAGGGAAACCTATAGATCTTTTTTCTTACTAAAATCTGACAGAAAAGAAACTTAATTTGATAACAAAAAAATCTCTATCTATATGGTTCAAGTAACAGTTGATTTGAAGAATGTTCAAGCTATAAAATGTTGGAAACACTATTTTGTTCCAATTTAAGCTGACTGCGAAAACAATTAAATTATTAGTACCTTATTAAAAACTGACTGCGAAAACAATTAAATTATTAGTACTTTATTAAAAACTGACTGTTACATTAAAACCTCTGTTGTACAAAACGATCTTCTCTGCTATTAATCATTATGAATCTCTTAAATCAGAATATTGCACCTGTAATCCAAATACATGTGACTTTAATGTGATGCTATGAAGAGGCATTCTGAAATGGATGGCTCTATTCTTAAAGATGGTAGGGCTTCAAAATTCATAGGCTGGGAGGAGTAATAGTAGAATATAGGAGAAGGAAAGACGTAGATATCTGGAGTAAGGGAACAGCTGATTGACAGAGGGTGAGAGATGGAAAGGATGGAAACAACAGCGAGACCTATGGTTTTGGAAGTCCTATAGAGCAGAGATACATGTATGCATAAATAAACTTAAAGAAGAGAACAATTAAGCCTGCTGAGCAGCAGAAGGCTTACAAACCTGGTGAGCAAGATTTTTTTAGGCTTGAAAGTACGGATTGGGGAGGCTTGAGCTTTTCCGGGGATGAGCAAGGTGAAGCTTCAACCAAACTGAGCTTCTTTAGCTCGTAATCAAACTGGTCTAACTCGCGCCCCTACTTGAAATATCTGCATATAGATATCACTTCTCGTTTTCGATTGCATCAGCAAATAAACAACTTGAGTAGAAACTTATTTATTGAGACAAAGCTCTATTAACTAGACTAAAATGAGCTCTTTTAATTCTTTTAACTAAACTGAATATCAAGAAGCAATTACAAGCCCCCATATTAGTCTCTGTATCTTTCAATTCCTTGCAGTCTATAATAGCTGCATTGGAAGTTTATGCGAAGTAAACATTCGCCTTATGCTTTTTTCCCCTTCCTTTTTGCCCCTTTTTTTAATTTAATGAATACACTTGAATTCTGAGATTGCTGAGAGACGGTTCGGTGAATTGGTTAAAAAGAAAAGAAAAGAAGAAAAAATAACACAGCAACTTCGTCACTGTAGTTCCTGAATCTGCAATTCACTTCCCTGTGACGAGGCCAATGTGTATTGGAATTTCCTGCTTATACTCTGTCAAATTCTAATATAGTTTAAGATATCGTCTCACAGAGACTAGATAGTCTATGCTACTGACTTGTAATATTTTAACTACTATTTGAGAGAATCAAATTGATGAAAGGTGGGTGAGGTTTAAAATTTGTTAATTACTTAAACAAAACAAATAAAATTTGGAAGATTTATAATTTTAAAAAAGAGTTGTGAATCATTGAATTCACTTGATAATATTACTATAATAAAATCTCAATTTCTACATTTATTTCTTTAAAGAATAATTTCTTACTAATACAATTATATTTTGCTCACTAAGAAATAATCAATTAATAACACTCCGTGAGAATTATGTTAATTAATCAACTTAAGACTAGTGACGTTTAAACCGAAATATTTTTCTTGCTTGAATTGTTCTAAAAGAAAGTAAAAACTTCGTGAGAATATTTTTACTAAGGATCAATAATCTTGCCTACAATAATTCCTCCGTGAGAATTAAAACTGAGGCAAGCAAGATTACTGACTTGAAATAATAGTTTATTGAAAAATTACTTTCACTTTACTATTTTATTCATCAGTTGTTGTATATTAATTTTGCTCCGCAAGAATTACAAAATTAAATGAATAACTTAGAGATAAAATATATAGATATGATAATAGAGCAATTAAAACCCATCATTTCAGCACAGTATGAAATGTAAATAAAAAATTTCAAGCTAAGAATATATAAAAATTGAGATAGTATTATAAAATATATCAAGCTTCATCAGCTATCCCAACGAAAAGAGATTACTCCATTATGGAGTAATAAAAGCTAAAAAGGATATTTAGAAAACTAGAAATATTTTTACTACAAGAAAAGAAGACCAAGACTAGTTCTTGTCTTCTAAAGATTGGATTTCCTTATACAAAGAGAGCTTGCTATTTATAGGAAAAGATGAGTAGCTTTTGTCATGTTCCACTTTTGCGAATGTGAAATCCATGTATGCGAAGTGATCTTTGTGTACGTAGATTCCATATATGCAACTATGACACTTGTGCTTCACTCTTGACTTCATGAGTTAGTCTTGCAAATGTAGGTTCCATGTATACGAATGTGACCTTTGCAAATATAGATTTCACACATGCATGTATGACTCTTTTGCTTCCATTCTTGACTTCATGAGTCGGACTTGCAAATGTAGGTTCCATGTATGCAAATGTGACCTTTGCGTATATAGATTCCACATATGCATCTATAGCTCTTTTGCTTCCATTCTTGACTTCATGTGTTAGACTTGCAAATGTAGGTTCCATGTATGCAAATATGACCTTGCGTATATAGATCCCACATATGCAACTATGCTCCTTTTCATCTCTAATTATCTCTTTCCATAAACCCATATGTATATTCCACATTTGCGAATACGAAGATGATATGTGCAATTATGGGTTTGCTTTATTCTCTTGTCTTTTAGCCTCTTTCCTTCGTTTTCATAATTTCTTCTTCCTACAAGATTTGTTAGAAAATATTCGAGGATAGGATATCATTATTCATATTTTATTTTAAAAACTTATTTTTTTAAATATGAAATTACATGAATAATTATATCCATCACCCTGCTCTTTTGCTAAATGGAGATGGTCCAATGTCCAGTCCATTAGGAACTATGCTCCGAGTATGATTGCATCGATGAGTTCTGACTTGATTGTTCCACGTATTTTTCACAGTAGAGACAATTTCCATGGTTTGGATTTAACATCGTAACTTGATAAGAATCAAGTTTCTTCTACTTGTGTAGGCCATCATTCCCCTAATATTGTTTCCTTCAAAATTCTAAGATTTGCTGTTGATCTGTGATGTTTTGATGACACACTTTTCAATTCAAATCTAATGTAACTATGTTTTTATATATGTTTCTGTTATATTAATTCTTTTTTAACTTTAGTAAATATTCAAATTCATAGGTTACTTTCTATGAGGCTTTGAAAAGCATGACTGAGTATGGGAAGCTGAAGTGGTTTAACAACCTTAGTTATCACTCAAATGGATCTATTGAGGGCCTCCTTTTGGGAGGACTAGCCGGGGGTATGTACTACTCTCCCCTTGTTAAAGCACTATAACGATAGTTGTATTTTAATATGCAATGACGTTTCCATCTCATTCACAGGTTTAAGTGCGTATGTCACCACTCCCTTGGATGTTATCAAAACAAGATTACAAGTGCAAGGAACAACATTAAGGTGCTCATCTGTCTATAACTTATCTTTTTGTTGCAATGTTAACCCTTTCACTAAAATTTAAAATCTTTTGAAAAATACAACATTGAATGTAAGACGTAGCTTCTTACTACTTGTAAAACTCCTGCGTTACATCCCTCAAAATAAGAAAAAGCCTTTTTGGTTATTCAAACACCATCCTGAATTAGTAAACTTATATATTCTCTTACTTTTTGCACAGCTGTACTAATAAACCCGAGGCTAGCTTTTTGTTAATTATTTTTGGTGCTTGGTAATACCTCGTGCTATGTTGAAAGATATGACATCATCCGTGATTTTTTCATATATCCAAGTTCTGCATTGTTAATGTGGGTTGCCAGGTATAGCGGCTGGCTGGACGCTGTTCAGAAGATTTGGATGACTGAAGGTGTTAGGGGGATGTTTAGAGGTAGCATTCCTCGAATAACATGGTACATTCCAGCTTCTGCTCTTACATTCATGGCGGTTGAGTTTTTGAGGGAGCATTTTAATGAGGAGTTGGACAATGATAAACTGCAAGATGTTGCTAGCTTGTCAGTGGAGACAACAAGTTCTTCCTTGCAAGAGGTGTCATGAATATCATATTGCTTGTAAATTGCTATTAATATTGCACCATTTTTTAAATAGATGCTTCTGTACAAATGACATGGAACCATTGAATTTTTTTGAAAGTTCCTAGCAAATCAAAGTGAAATATTCATTAGGCTTTAGTATTTGCAAATTTCTTCTTTTTCTCATTGTTCATACAGTTGTATCTACTCTGTAATCTGCCATACATTTAAAGTTTTCCTCCCTTCAGAAAGTACTTTGTAGCTTTATGCATAAATTCATTGTGGGATCTTCTTCAAACGATGATCTCATCGTGTCTTATCAACCTTCATTTGATAAAGAAAACCGTGGACGTATAACGCTTGACGGTATTTATTCATTTCTTAATCATCGTAAGTTCAAATAAAACTAGCTGTTTCTTTTTTCTTGACGGAATTTTTTTATAGTATGATTAACATATACCAACACTTCAACTTAAGGAAAGCCTGTATCTATTTCAGTGTGTATTTTTGCACTACTTAAGTAAGCCTATATCACAAAGGCTTACTATGTTTAGAATAATGATACTACAATTGACTATGATGAACTTTGTCATGCAATGCTGGGAGACTCAGGCCACAATCTATTACTAGTTAGCTTGACAACTGAGAATGAGCAACCAAGTAGTTTAAATATTTAACTTCGGGTCGGACCAACCAGATTTCCTACAACTAGTTGAACACGCTTTGGGATAGAAGTCAAAAGGAAATGCTATGCGAAAATTTCTTTAGAAACCAGAACATGTAGCAACATACAATTGCAAGCACCAAACAAAGGTCTTTAGAGTCGATTGATTAACTCATTTGGATTATTTGTAAGGAAATATACCAGAAGTTGGGAAGGCTTGAGGTAGAGTAACTTGATGTTTTACCAATTCTCAATGGACAGCACAAAAAAATGAAAGAATAATAATGTAATGTAAGCCAATTCATGGACCTTTATTGCCGTTCATTTTCAGGGCTAACAAAGATATTACCAGAATTTGACTCCATAAGAAAGTGGAATTAGGCTGATTCCATTGTTGTCAACTAGAAAAAACAACCAACCAAAGGACCATTACGTTTTTTATAGGAAAACAAAAAACAAACGACATCATGAAACAAATGCACAACCTACTCAAAAGAAAACTCTCAAGAAGTTATGGGTAGAGCCACCCTGCCCCGCCCTCAACCCCCACCCCAGTGAAAAGAACCACCACACAGCATCCACAGATTATGTGATGGTTAACAGAAGATAAAGGAAAATTACTAAGACAACTTGGAATGTAACAAGAGATTATAGCCATATATGGAGATTGTCTTCTATCAAAAACACAATCAAGAAAGAAGTTACATTTTCAGTACCAAGGCTAAATAGACCGAAAGGGCAAGTTTCATGTTCTCATGATCTTAGACAATGCTCCATTCTCGAGAAAATAGGTGCTGAGTTCCATTGCCAAGTTGATATGCATATGCCTGAGGATTTGATAGCTCGATTTTATTTATTTATTTTGAGAAGGTAACATATTTGTATATGTACACGGTTAAAATCGGGCCCACCCGATTTCACTAATGGGCCGGGAACAGGGGGATAGTTCGAGGATCGGCACCGTAGTAAATCAGACTGAGATATGAGGATAAGACACCGAGTCCGGGATTCGAAGTATCAGTCGAGGTCGAGACCGATGATGATCGAGACCAAACATGATACACATCGAGCAAGACCGACTATAGCATAATAACAGAAAGGCGAGATATCCGTGACTGACCGAGGATCATGGCGGAAATCTTGGAACGGATCAAATCAAGAACGGTTGTTTAGCCCATCATGGGGTTTACTTCTGTAATTAGAATTGTACCATAAATATGATTCATCTACTATATAAAGAGGGTTCTAATCATTTTTGTGACCATCTTACATTCATGCATATCAAAGCAATACAATACTCTTTTATCTTATACTCTCTTGTTCATCAATTTGTTTCATATTTCTACTCTCACTCATTCAGTTCGAGGGCGACCTAGCTCGAGGGCTAAATTGCATTTCAATACTGGTTTGCATTACTTTGTTGTTTATTTATACTATTAATATATCATCATATTTATCAATTGGTGCTAGGTGAAATTACATATCCTTAAAACCACTTATAAGTTTAATTGTTATCCGATTTTAAGGGTAAACAGTTGGCGCCCACCGTGGGGCTAGGGATAATAGTGATTGCCTAGTATTAATTCTCATAACACACAGTGCTTTACGCTTGTTCTTGTAAGTATCTTTGATTTCAGGATCAACATGTCAAACTCTTAAGTAACACTCATACAGATAGACAATGGCATTGGTTTCCACGGCGAAAACGACAACATAGCCACCTTGGGAAACAGAGTACCTCCAATCAACCCCGATGGACATCCTACCGTGGACCCAATTGACGTCAGCTCCCATATTGCCATTAATGGGAATTTGACCGTCGACCCTAAAAATAGCATCCGCAGAGATGCTCGAGCAGCCGATCAGAACGTACAGAGCGGTGAAGAAGGGGAAATTAGCCTTCGAATGATATTTGAGATGTTGCAAACTCAACAAGCTGCAATAGCACAACTCCAAAAACAGAATCGTGCACCAAGCAAAATCGAGCTCAAGCCATCGCAAGAAGTTGTTCATAGAGCCGAATCGGTGCCAAAGAGATCAAATGAGGGAGAATCGAAGACTAATCCCGCTATTGTAAAATGATGCTCGAGGAACTGACGAAGCGAATCGAGACAGGGGAAAAGAAGATCGAGGAAAATGATAAGAAAGTGGAAACTTATAACTCTAGGGTCGACCAAATCCCGGGGGCACCATCGGTATTGAAAGGTCTTGATTCAAAAAAGTTTGTCCAAAAGCCTTTCCCCCCAGGTGCGACTCCGAAGTCAATCCAAAGAAGTTCCGGATGCCCGAGATTCCGAAGTATAACGGGATGACAGATCCAAACGAACATGTCACCTCATATACATGCGCCATTAAGGGAAATGACTTGGAATATGACGAGATTGAATTCGTGTTGCTGAAGAAATTCGGAGAGACTCTATCAAAAGGTTCCATGATATGGTACCACAATGTCACCTCATTATGGATTCTTTTGTGAAGGCGCACGCTAGAGCTATTAAGGTTGCAACTAGAAAATCGAACCTATTCAAGGTAAGGCAAAAGGAAAACGAGATGCTCAGGGAATTCATATCTCTATTTCAAATGGAACAAATAGATTTGCCACCGGTCACCGACGATTGGGCTACTAAAGCCTTCACTCAAGGTCTCAACGAACGAAGTTCCATAGTTTCGCAAAAATTAAAGCAGAATTTGATCGAATATCCAGCCGTCACTTGGTCCGATGTGCATAATCAATATCAGTAGAAGTTTAGGGTCAAAGACGACCAACTGAGAGCTCCAATTGGTTCGATTTATCCCAACATGCCCGTGGATAGAGTTAAAAGGGACGTCGACCGGGAACCACGATCGAACAGAGACTGATATCATCCATACGGTGGAGATCAAAGAAATAACGGGCCTGGGCGCAACCCCGTTCAGAGTGATAAAAGGAATGATCGGGGACAGAGCTCCCAAGGGCTCATGAGCAAGAGTGGTTTCGATCGGGATACCGGGTCCAAAGAAGCACCTCGATTACCAGAATATAACTTCAGCGTAGATGCTTCCGCCATAGTATCGGCCATTGGGCGTATCAAAGATACCAGTGGCCTCGACCTCTGCAGATCGATCTGGCCCAGAGAAACCCAAACCAAATATGCAAGTATCATGGCACCCATGGCCATAAAACAGAAGATTGCAGACAGCTAAGAGAGGAAATAGCCTGATTATTCAATGAGGGGAACCTTCGAGAATTCTTAAGTGATCGGGCCAAGAACCACTTCAAAAACAAAGATTTGAACAGATGGAACGAGTAGGAAGAGCCACATTATGTGATTTACATGATCGTTGGAGGAGTCGATGTTCCTCAAGGACCGTTATTTGAATGCACAAAGGTAACGATCACAAGGGAAAAATGAACTCGGGACTACTTACCCGAAGAAACCTTGTCTTTCAACGATGAGGATGCGGAAGGGATTGAACAACCTCACAATGATGCACTAGTAATCTCTATCCTTTTGAATAAAATTCAAGTTAAATGTGTGTTGATTGGTCCAGGTAGCTCGGCGAACATAATTTGATCAAGGGTCGTAGAGCAACTCGGCCTCCAAGATCAAATTGTGCCTGCCGCTCGAGTACTTAATGGCTTCAACATGGTGAGTGAAACCACCAAAGGGGAAATCATTTTGCTAGTAAATATGGTCGGGACCATCCAAGAAATAAAGTTCCATGTGATTGAGGGTGACATGAGGTACAACGCACTGCTCGGAAGGCCTTGGATCCATAACATGAGGGCAGTTCCCTCGATGCTTCATCAAGTGCTGAAGTTCCCAACATCGAAAGGAATCAAAACAATGTACAGTGAACAATCTGCCGCCAAAGAAATGTTTGCAATCGATGAAGTAATACCAGTATCAGTTCTTTCATCAGCAAAGGGATCGGAGTCGAAGGGAAAGCAGGAAGTCAAATAGCAACCACAGTCACCAGCCTCGGCCCTATCGAAGGAGCTGGAAATTTTCGAGGATGATGATTACATGATACGTTGATCCTTCAAAATCCCCGATTTTTATGACACAACAAAGTTAACGGTCGAAGAGCTTGAACAAGTCATACTAATCGATCATCTGCCCAATCGAAAGGTATACCTGGGCACGGGGTTAACTCCCGAGCTCAGGAAAAAACTTATTCAATTCCTTTAAGATAACATAGATTATTTTGCTTGGTACCATCTCGATATGACAAGAATCCCACTAGAGATCACTACCTATCGATTAAGGTTGGACCCAATGTTCTGTCCAATAAAGCAAAAGAGAAGGCCCCAGTCCGAGGTTAAGCATGCATTCATCAAAGACGAGGTAACCAAACTTCTCAAAATAGGGTCCATTCAGGAAGTAAAATATCCCGAATGGTTAACAAATATAGTGGTGGTCCGTAAGATGGGAAATAAAATTAGAATATGCATAGACTATAAGGACTTGAACAAGGCCTGCCCTAAGGATTCTTTTCCTTTGCCAAACATCGATCGCATGATCGATGCCATGGCCGGCCATGAGATTCTCAGTTTTCTCGATGCCTACTCCAGGTACAATCAAATATAGATGAACCCGGAGGACCAGGAAAAAACTTCGTTTATCACTAAATACAGTACCTATTGTTATAACATAATGTTGTTCGGACTAAAAAGTACTGATGCAACTTATCAACGCCTAGTAAATCGAATGTTCGAAGAACAAATAGGGAAATCTATGGAATTTTATATTGATGACATGCTAGTTAAGTCCCTGCGAGCAGAGGACCAATTGAAACATTTGCAGGAAACTTTCGATATACTTGTATACGGCTAAAATCGGAGAGTCCGATTTTACGATCATTACAACATTCCATAGCTCGAGGTTCAACCCCGAGGATTCCCAATGTTTGACCTAGGGGTAGTACAAATCGGTGGTTATGATGGACAAATGGAAAACTTCCAAGGCACGTGATTAAAGCTGACCAAGTCTGTTGGGCTTGTGCATGCCCGTACCGTTGCATTAAATGGTTGTACCAACCGCATATCTTCGTAATAAATGCATCTGTACTATGTTAGGATTCCCCCTTATATATAAAGGGGACCCTTATCATTTTGTAATACATATGATATTCAATACAACAACAAGAACATTCTCTGCTCTCTAACTTAAACATATTCTCCCTTGATTTTATTGCTTATATTTATTACATTGCTTACATTTATTGTGTTTCATTATTTTTTCTTAATTTATTACTCATCATTGATCATAAAGAGCCCTCATCAAAGCTCTTAGAAATGTTAAGCCTTCATCAGCTATCCACAACCTAACGTTTTAGCTCGACCTCGAGGCCCAACATAGGCTAGCTTGAGACCCGATTCTCGGATACTCGGTTTGCATATCGATCTATATTCAAGCTCTTACCTTATTTTCTAGTGTCATGCTTAACATCTATTGCTTAACAACTATCATTAAAATAAATCACGTATTTTTAGAACCACAGAATCAAATCTAATTGTAATTACCATTTTCAAGGTAAACAATACTAAGGAGGTACAACATGAAATTCAACCCAGAAAAGTGTGCATTCGGGGTCGGCTCAAGCAAGTTTCTAGGCTTCATGGTGTCTAATCGGGAATCAAGATCAACCCCGATAAAATCAAAGCTATCGAGGATATCAAAGTCATGGATAATGTGAAGGTCGTACAGAGGCTGATCGAGCGCATAGCCGCCCTAGGGCGATTCATCTCGAGGTCCTCAGATAGAAGTCACCGGTTCTTCTCACTTATTAGGAAGAAGAGCAATTTTGCATGGACCCCAGAATGCCAACAAGCCTTAGAAGAACTAAAATGATACCTGTCAATCCCTCCACTACTTCACACCCTGAAAGCGGACGAGCAACTCTACTTATACTTGGCGATCTCGGAAATAGCGGTAAGTGGGGTACTAGTTCGAGAAGAGCAAGGTACGTAATTCCCTATTTACTATGTTAGTGGAACCTTAGGTGAGGTCGAAACTTGATACCCACACTTAGAGAAATTAGTGCTTGCTTTAATAAGCGCATCTAGGAAATTAAAACCATATTTCCAATGTCACCCAATATGTGTTGTAACTACCTATCCCCTCTGTAATATTTTGCATAAACCCGAACTTTCGGGGCGATTGGCCAAATGGGTCGTGAAACTCAGCGAGTACGATATTGAGTATCAACCCCGAACAACCATCAAGTCCAAATCTTGGTAGACTTCGTGCCTGCTTTACGCTAGCCCTTGTACCCGAGGTCAAAATAGAACTGCTATTAAAATCGGGTACATCATCGGGGGTGTGGACTCTCTTCATGTACGGTGCTTCGAACGTGAAAGGGTTCGGGCTGGGCATAGTTTTGAAGCCACCCACAGGTAACATAATTAGACGGTCTATCAAAACTTCGAAGTTAACTAACAATGAGGCTGAGTATGAGGCCATGATTGCAGGTCTCGAGCTGGCTAAAAGTTGGGAGCAGAAGTCATTGAGGCCAAATGCGATTCCCTACTTGTGGTAAACCAAGTCAACAGAACTTTCGAAGTCCGAGAAGATAGAATGCAGAGATACTTGGACAAACTACAGGTAACTTTACATCGATTTAAAGAATGGACCTTACAACACATACCTCGGGAACAGAACAATAAGGCCGATACTTTTGCAAACTTGGGGTCATCGATCAAGGATGACGAACTTAACCTAGGGACTGTCGTACAACTCTCGAGATCAGTAATTGAAGAAGGCCACGCCAAAATAAACTATACAAGTTTGACTTGATTAGAAAAACAAGTACATTGAATACTTAAAGAACGAGAAGTTCCATCAGATCCGAAGGAGTCAAGGACTCTACACACGAAGACATCACAGTTCACTTTGGTTGAGGATGGAACGCTATTCAGAAGGATGTTTGATGGGACATTAGCAATTTGTTTGGGACCAGGAGACACCGACTACGTCCTACAGGAGATTCACGAAGGCACTTGTGTGAACTACTCTGGTGCCGATTCACTAGTTCACAAAGTTATCAGACCATGATATTATTGGGCTGATATGGAAAAGGATACAAAAGAGTTCGTTCGAAAGTGCGACAAATTTCAAAGGTATGCACCGATGATTCGCTAGCCCGGGGAGCAGCTCCACTCGGTCTTATCCCTATGGCCATTCATGAAATGGGAAATGGACATCGTCGGCCCTTTGCCATCGGCCCTAGGTAAAGCTCAGTTTATTTTATTTATGACTGATTATTTTATAAGTGGGTCAAAGCACATGCCTTCGAGAAGGTTAGAGAAAAATAAGTCATAGACTTCATTTGGGACCATATTATATTTCGATTCGGGATGCCCGCCAAAATTGTATGTGATTACAGAAAGCAATTAGTCGGCAGCATAGTGACTAAATTTCTCGAGGATCACAAGATTAAAAGGATTTTATCGACTCCATACCACCCCAGCGAGAACGGACTAGCCGAATCGACCAACAAAACCATCATTCAAAATCTTAAGAAAATACTGATCGACGCTAAGGGAAAATGGAGAGAGATATTGCCCGAGGTTCTTTGGGCGTACTGCACAACATCAAAATCCAGCACAGGGGCAATACCATTCTCTTTGGTCTATGGTGCGGAAGCCCTTATCCTGGACGAGGTCGGGGAACCTAGCCTTAGGTTTTCATATGCAATAGAAGAATCAAATAACGAGGCTATGAACACAAGCCTAGAATTGTTGGATGAAAGACACGAGGCCGCCCTTGTTCGATTGGCCGCACAAAAACAGCGGATCAAAAGGTATTACAACCAAAAAAAACAATCTTCGACACTTTAAAATAGGGTAATTGGTGCTAAGAAAAGCCACCCTCAACACTCGAAACTCGAATGAAGGAAAACTGGGTCCAAACTGGGAGGGACCATATCAGGTCCTCGATATTATCGAAAAGAGATCCTACAAGCTCCGCACGATGAACGGCGAGCAACTACCAAACAATTGGAACATATCACTCCTAAAGCGATACTACTAATAAGGTACGACCTCCTCCATTTTCATTTATATTTTAAACTAACCAATTGTAGGCGTTCAATCAGGAATGGCAATGGATCCTTCAGCACGAAGTCTTTAGGTCTGAAAGCACGCGTTGCACTATTTTTCCCTTAGACCGGTTTGTTCCCAATTGGGTTTTTCGGCGAGGTTTTTAACGAGGTAGCCATTGATAGTTCTAACTTAGAACAATATTCAATAGTATCCGAGGCTTCTTTACAATCAACCTCGAATACTGGGGGGCATTACCCTTGAATGTCAACTTTGTTGCAAGGAAATTACTTCGTAACGGCGGGGTCTCAATAGGTAAATTTTGTAAGGGCCAAACGGTCGAATGAACCGTGCCCATATATGTTACTCGAGCCCTAACATCAAACATGTATGCATGTATAATCATCTATTGAAAGAAGTATTTTTCCTTGAAAATATCTCATGCCTTAGAAAAATTTTCTACTTTACAATTTTATACTCGATCTATTGTGTAAACAGGCTTAAGGGCCGATCGTAACCGAAGATTCGAACAATTAACTCCCCAGTCAGTGACTGCCATCCGAAAAATAGACGAGATCGAATTATTAAAGTCTTGAGATTATAAGACCTTAGAAAGGAAACCCTTGATTTTTATAGGCCACGACCACCCTACTCGGGGACTGACACTTCGAACAAGCTTGAAGTATAACAGAAAAATGAGTCCAAGAGGCAAATCCCAAACTAAAGGCTATAGCCAAATCGACACGGTTCAGAGATGTCCGAATTCCGTAATAAAATAGGCCTTTAAATATTCTTATAAACCGGTTAAAAAGGCTACCCTCGTCAAAATGACAAAGGGTTTAGATGATATCAAGACTCGAGAACCCTAATGAATGCAAAATTGTTCGAACTCTCGAACAATTCCTTATTTCGTGCTAAGGCATAACAAATTTTGTACAATTAACAATGAACTTTTTAAGCCGAAAAGGGGAAAAAGCCAATCTTTTTACTAGGGACACATCGGCCTAATATGAAAGCCTAAGGACCATCATTCGTTTTGAGTTAGAGGGATCATCCTCACTCAATTAAAACTTAAGGGTTACCGTACTTCGAGTTTGAGCAAGCACTCACTCGACACTAGTTCGGTTTTGGTACAAATTACCTAAACCTCGAACCTATGAATAATAATTTCGTAGAACATAAATAAAGCATGAATTTCATAAGCAAGAGATATTTATATATGTCAAAGTTATTTACAAGGGCAACATGGCCCGATCGGAATTCTATGCAAAACAAAATTCAGAAAAGATCCTAAGAACTTAATATTCTCCAAGAGCAACATCTTCACCCTTAGGGTCTTCTCCACTCTCGGATCCACTCATGCTCTCTGGAATCATCATCATCAGAAGAGACCAATGCTTTGGCTTCGGCTTCAAGCTTTTTAGCATATTTGATCTCGGCAGTGAGATTAAAGCCACAAACGTGGATATCCTTGAGAGTCTTCCTTCGAGACTGGCACTTGGCAAGCTCGGCAACCCTGTATGCTCGAGTCTGAGCAGTATCTGCAACTTCCTTTGCTCGCGCTTGAGCGAGTTCAGCGTCAGATTGGTAGACGGCCACGATTGCCTCCGCATCGGCCTTAGCTATCTCAGCCTTAGATTTTGCCACTGCAAGTTCTGTGACCAACTGAGCCTGGAGCTCCTCTATTTTCTTAGTTTGTGCCAAGTTCTTCTCTTTCATGCCTTGGAGCTGGATTTCAGTCGAGGATAACTGATCTCGAGCAGTCTCTTTCTCTGAGGCAAGGTGGTTCATATTTTGCTTCTACGCTATGGTTTCTGCTTTCACCGCATCTACCTCTCCACGAAGTTGTCCGATCGTCTCGTGCAGTTTCTAGACCTGTGAGATTGAATTGTTAGCCACCACTCCCGAACTGATGCCATGATCTTCTAAGACTTTTATTACCTGCTCGATCAGTTCGCTCTGTTCTTTCTGAGCCGCGGCTAGTTCAGCTCAGAGGCCCTTGATTTCTTCTTCTTTTTGCTCTCGAAAAAGTTTAAAGGTATTATTCTCCTCGATGAGCCCCTAGATATCAGCCTTATAACGGCTCAGTTCCCCTCGGAATCAGAGGAAAGCCTCATGATGAAGCACCGAAGCATGTAAACATAGAGGGGGAAAATTACACTAAGGGAGAAAAAACCTAAGTACAAAAATGGATAGAAGAATCAGAGATTACCCGGTTTAAAGCCTGTAGGGCTTTGTTGAAAAGACAAGACTCTCCCACCACGTCCATCTGCGCTGGATCCTCCTCTGTGACCAAACCTCAAAGGTAGCTGGACACCCATACGGGGGCACCAAGAACACGAGCATATTCCGGGACCGTAATCACCATAGTTCGCTTACGCCCGGGATCTACACTAGGAGTTGGGAATTGATCGGTCAGTTTGGAACTCGAGGAAGCCTCACCCAAGCTTTTCCTCGGAACCTTCAGGTCACTCGAGCCGGTGACATTTTCTATCCCGGCAAAAAAACCACGGAAGAGGTCCTCCTCTCCGTGAGCTACTTCCTTATGACAAGTTTCCACGGCTTAAGCATCCCGTATTAAAGAATCAGAGACTGAGGGAAACAAGGAGGAATCCACAATCTCTATTGCCTCCCGGGGATCTTTTTAAGCACTGCCTCCATCTTGGGGAGACTTGAGCTCTTTCTCTGCGCCGGCATCCATCACCTCTTCAATGGCCTCTTTGCACTGTGGAAAAACGCCTTCGTTTCCTTTCGGCTCAGGGACTTGGGCCGAAGTCTCCTCCTTGACCTCATTGGGCCTAGACCGGTCAGCATTGATTTTCACTAGTTTTGAAGCTTTCCGAGCCCCGGTGCTAGCTCGTGTACGGGCTATCAGGCCTGAATCATCTTCCTTTTCTTTTTCCTGTTCACTCTCTTCGGGCTCGTCTCATAGCCTGAGGACTGAGTCCATTGTCAAAGGGATGACATTCCCCCTATGGGTCTGCCTCTTTTTGGGCTTTTGCTCGTCCAACTTCGTAGAGCTCGAAGCCTCTCTCGTTTTCCGCTCTTTCTTCTGTTTCAGAACAGACGGTTGGGGAAGGTTTTCTTCATCACTTGCTGGGGGCCTCATCGGCACATCCTTCCCAAGGCCTACGAAAGAAGGGTAAATGAGATCAAAAAGAAATTCGGACAGTGGTCGGAGTTATCAGATTATACGAAAACTTACCATGGTTTCGGACCTCCCATCGACCTCTCAACAATTCGCGCCATGAACGCTCAATGTGTATCGATTTCGAAACTAAGATTCTGACCCAGTTCTTGAACTAGGGAATCGCACCTGACATCCAGTCAACAGCTGCATCATATAAAACGTCAATAAGAAAAAATGAAAAAATGAGCAGAAGTTAAAAAGGGAGCCATACTTACGTTTCATATTCCATTTCTCCGGAAATGGCATACTTTCAGCCGGGATCAAATCCGAGATCTTCACTCTGACAAATTAGCCCATCCAGCCCCGGTTCTTATCCTCATCTATGTTCGAGAAATCCGCCTTGGAAGCCCGACATTGAAGCTTTATTAGACCCCCGATAAAGTCGAGGGCTATATAAGCGTATAAGACGATCGAGGGTAAAGGAAAGCCCATCGACTTGACTCGCAAAAAATGGAACAATATCACTATCTTCCAGAAGGAGGGGTGTATTTGGCCGAGGGTGACCTCGTACTTCTTGTAGAAGTCAATGATAACCAGATCCAGGGGACTGAATGTGAAAGGGTAGGTGTAAACACTCAGAAACCCCTCCACATATGTAATGATTTACTCTTCAGGCGAGGGAACCACCACATTCTTGTCTACCTAGTTGCAATCCTTTTTAACTTGGTTTAAAAATCCATTGGTTATTGTGCATATGTACCTCGATATTGGCTCGCATCAGCCCAGAACCAAGGAGGTCTTTTCATCTTTGAAGTTAGAGTCAAGGAAGCACGGTGGAGGAAAGAATTCTTCAGGGAGTGGCTGCGCTGCTGGTTATTCGCCGACCGGCTTAGACGAGGAAGTTTTCTCTTTCTGTGGAATGATTTTAGATGCTTTGGCCATTTTTTGTTTTGGTGAACAAGGATGAACAGAGATTGGGATGTTTGGTATTTCAGGGACAACAAACAAAGAAAGGCTTGAGAATCTGTAGAAGACAAAGGAGTATGAAGATTGAAAATAAAACTTGGGCAAAAGAAGAAAGATATATTTATAGGTTGGAGACGACGGTTCAAAATCTGGTAGTGGCCGACAACAACTAACAGTCACTAAATGCCTCGACATTCGAATCGATAGGACGTTTTGATGCCACATGTCGTTTACGTCACGATGATGACGGCAAGATAAATTGGGGTAAAGGTCGAGGACTCAATTCATTTCTTTTCATTATACTCCAAAAAATAAGGGGACTATTTGTATACGGTTAAAATCGGGCCCACCCAATTTCACTAATGGGCCGGGACCAGGGGGTTAGTTCAAGGATCGGCCCCGTAGTATATCAGACCGGGATATGAGGATAAGACACCAAGTCCGAAATTCGAAGTACCAGTTGAGGTCGAGACTGATGATGATCGAGACCAAACATGATATACATCGAGCAAGACCGAAGATAGTATAATAATGGAAAGGCGAGATATCCATGATTGGCCGAGGATCATGGCAGAAATCTCAGAACGGATCAAATCAAGAACAGTTGTTTAGCCCATCATGGGGTTTACTTCTATAATTAGAATTGTACCATAAATAGGATTCTTCTACTATATAAAGAGGGTTCTAATCATTTTTGTGACCATCTTACATTCACGCATAACAAAGCAATACAATACTATTTTCTCTTATACTCTCTTGTTCATCAGTTTGTTTCATAACTCTACTCTCACTCATTCAGTTCGACGGCGTCCTAGCTTGAGAGCTGAATAGCATTTCAATACTAGTTTGCATTACTTTGTTTTTTATTTCTACTATTAATTATCATATTTATCAATTGGTGCTAGGTAAAATTACATATCCTTAAAACCACTTATAAGTTTAATTGTTATCCGATTTTAAGGGTAAATGGTATATTAGCATATAGACGTCACTAAAATTATGAAGTCACCCATAATTACAAAAGGGAGTGCATAAAACAAAAACACTTATAATCCTTAGTTTTTTACAAGGATTGTAGAACATCAAAAATGGATTCATGATCCTCCAAAAACTTTTCTTTACACGAAAAATAGAAAAGAGCTAGACATTTCATCTTCATTTTCTGGATGTTACTAAACTTCTCTTCAAAGCATCTCTGATGTCTCTCTTTCTAGATTTTCCACCATATGTAGGCTGGGACAATTCTCCATCTCTCTTTGTGTCTAGAAAGATTACACTCTTTATTCCTGCAAGCTAGAACTTCAAGTATTCTACCTGGCATTGCCCATAAAATTCCCCTTAAGTTGATGAAAATTCTCCATAATTCTATTGTCAACTTGCAATACAAAAAGAGATGACTAATTGTCTTTGCCTCCTCTCCACATAAGCAACATCTAGAGCACAAGTGGTAACCTTTCTTGATTAAATTATCTTGTGTTAGAACCATTTCTTTTGCTAATAGCCATGTAAAGCAAGCAACTTTATAGGGAGTTTTTACTTTCCATATCATCTTCCATGGCCAAGATCTAACCTGATTATTAGAAAGGTTGAATTTCTTATAAGCAAACTTAACATAAAACTTCTCATGCCAATTCCCTTGGCATAGCCAATTCTCTTCCCAGAAGGAAATCTTTATACCATTTCCTACTTTGAACTTTGACTTGTTAACGAGTTTTGGCCACAAATTCTTGCCATTTTCCTTACATACCATACTTCTCCCTAACTACCTCTCCATGGTGATTGTTTCATGACATAAAAGGTAGCACAACAATAATCAACATAGAAAATAGAGGATGAGACTAATAAAAAAATGGAGTAGACCAACCAAATTTTAACGGAATTGTCAACAAAATCACAAGTAACCACTAAAAGGGACAACTTTGTAAATGCACAATGTTAACAAGCTTATCCCATCGTTTTACAACAACTAGGCATCAATTCCAAGCAAGTTGGGTTCATCTATATGAATCTTCACCGACCAAGTTGCTTCGTTTGAGCTCATGTTGCATCAAATTATTTTTTGAGAAGGTAAATAATTATATTAATATGGGAAAAGCTCTTGTATACAAGCCGTATATCAAAAAGAGAGAACCTACACATTAAAATGGTTCTCTACAAATGTCACCCAATTTACTATACAGACATGAACTTTATGGGTGGACCAAATCTAACTAAGAATAAGAGACTATTCCTCAAATGTGAAATAATCATTATCTAGCCTCTCAAAAGCTCTCCTATTTCATTATTCCATAAGAAAACCCACATGATAACTAGCAGAGCAACATCCCACAGACGTGCCTTCGCTTCTATCTCCTTGCCTCCCACCTCTATGAGTCTGTACCAGTGAGTCTGGTATTCCATTTGTAGATCATTTCCATAAACCGTTCAGATTCATCCACCTCCCAACTTGTAATTTCCTTCAGAATCTCAAATCCCACTGAAGTCTCTCCTCTCTTGTACCACAAAAATATGATGCACCATCACTTCTTTCTACACTATAATCATCTCAAACTAATATTGTACAAGAAAAAAAAAATACCATAAGCTCTATATTTTCTATTAACTTATAAATTATTTTACACATTCAGGAGAGGTACAAATTAAATAGAAATCTGCCCTGTCAGTTTTAGATATTACCAAAGCTCAACTATAAGGTTAAATGATTGGTTCCAAAATATTAATTCAAATCTAGACATATTAAAAGATCGGCAAGTCTGCAGTAGATACAAATTACAGATACAATACACTGTATCAAGTGGAATACGGATAGTTTGATCAACAAATATCAATGCCCAAAAAATTGAAATTGTTATAAGAAAATGCTTTTATGGTCAAGCATGACAAATTTAAAAACTTGATAACTGAAGTTGCGAGAGAAAGGAGATGATAGAGGAAATATACAAATAGTCAGAAGATCTCAACAGATGTATCTCTCAAGTTTCTACTTACCTGCATCAAATCCAGCAGATATCATAATCAGATCAGGATAGAATTCTTTGGCAATAGGAACTAATATATTGTCCCAAACAGCAATATAATCTGCATCATCACGCCCGGCATTCTCCCAAGGAACATTTATATTGTAACCTGCTCCAGGCCCTTCTCCAATCATGAGATGTGATCCATCTTCACCACATGGATAGAAACTTTTGGCCTCGTGCCTAGTTGGGTTAACAATGATACGACCAAAAAAATACTTAGTTGGAGCAACTAATGATACACCATACCCACAAGAAAGACTTAGTTTTGCACAAGGAGTACAAATCACAAATACGCTCAAAATTCTTTCAGGAAGCTTTCACATATCTTGTTGTATGATGCCACATTCGAATAGAAAAAATAAATAATAACTGGAAATGTTACAAATACCTATGTAAAGAAAAGAAAAGTACTCGAGGGTCCTTCTAGAACATTTTTTGAGTACCATTTCCGTGATGAACATCCCAATCAACAATCAAAATCTTTTTAATGCCCAGATCAACCTGCATGGTGTTATTTAGCATATTAAATCACAATATGTGCACATTGCCACCAAACTAATCAAAGATCTGGATGAGCTCTGACAGCTGATGATTAAAAATTGCACTTACTCTTTCATCCAAGAGATAACTTGTTGCAATACCAACATTGTTGAACAGACAAAATCCCCTTGGTTCATCTTCTTTAGCATGATGACCAAGAGGCTTGACAATGGCAAAGGCAGAATCCAATTCTCCTTCCGCAACTTTCTCAGCAATCTATATTGTGCATACACCTTAATATGTTTCAATCCCTTCAAACCCCAATTCTATAATTGCACACCGGCATCAGGAGTGAGGGGACTAGTTGTACTGATGATCACATTGTAGCAAGAAACAAGTTTCATAATCCAGTACCATAGAGCTCATAAATGATCATGTAAAATTGGACCGGGGCTTTAATCTGACACTGATGCTCGTAACAGCGGATGGATAAAACATAGAATGGTCCAGCTAAAAGGCTCTTGCAAATACTTTTCTTATTATTAAAAAAAATTGAAATAGATCATGAAATGATAAACAACATCAGATTCTTTTGGTTCAATCAATCTAAATTTGCAAGGGGAAATGTTGCGGGTGGACTGAGCAAGCCAAGCGGTGCTCCAAAAATGTCATCCTGCACGTACTGACCTCCAAACGACTCGAAACTCGCCAAAAGCAACTCAAATACATCAATTAATGCCAAAGGAAACAAACTCAATTGATAAAGGTCTAATCTTTAATCAAAATCCCAAAATCAACCCAAATATCCAATCTGGGCCCGTGCCTCGGAACTCGACGAAACTTATAAAATCAGACAACACATTTAATTACGAGTCCAACCATACTAGTTTCACCCAAATCCGACTCCAAATCAATGTTCAAAACTCAAAAACTCACTTAATGAAACTTTGGACAAAACCCCTCAATTTTCTCTTTAAAATTCACAATCCAATTACTAAAAATGAAGATAGATTCATGAAATATAATCAAAACCGAGTGTAGAACACTTACCCCAATCTTTGTGATGAAAATTACTTCAAAAATTTCCCCAATCCGAGTCTCACATCTCAAAATATGATAAAAGAACCCAAAACCTCGATATATAGTTTCTGCCCAGCAAATTCCGCATTTGCGGACAAGTGGTCGTATCTGCAACCTTTTCTTTTGCGGAAAAAGGCTCACATTTGCGAGACAACCTTGACCCTCCAGTGGTCGCTTCTGCGATGCTCAAAACTACATCTGTGGTCGCGCTTTTGCGCAAATTCCTTCGCATTTGTGAACTCCTTCCCAACAGTGCATTCTCGCTTCTACGCGCCTGGGCTCTCTTTGCAGCCACCGCACCTGCGTAAAACTAGTCGCATGTACGGAACACCAGAACCAACAGCTTAGACAAAATTCAATATGCGACGAAATGAACCTCGTCCGAAACTCACCCGAGCCCCTCAAGACCCCGTCCGAATATACCAACTAGTCCAATAACGTAACGCAAACCTACTGGAGGCCTCAAATCATGCATAACAACATTGAAATGATAAATTGCACCTCAAATCATACTTAAATGAACTTTCAACTTCCAAAACTTGCGCCGAAACATATTAAATCAACTCGGAATGAACTTAAATTTTGCACACAAGTCCCAAATAACATAACGAGGCTATTTAAATTCCTGGAACCTTAATTCGAATCCAATATCCTCAAAGTCAACTCTTGGTCAAACTCATGAACTTTCCAAACATTCAATTTTTCAACTTTCGCCAATTAGCGTTCAATACTTCTACATTATCCAAATGCAAGTCCGGGCATATTCTCGAGTCTAAAATCATCATCCGGACCTAACGGAACCATCAAAACTCCATTTCGTGGTCAAATTCACAAATGTCAAACTTGGTCAATTTTTCCAACTTAAAGCTTCATTAATGAAATTCATTCTTCCAAATCAATTTCGAATAACTTGAAAACCAAAACCGTCGATTCACACAAGTCATAATACATCACGGAGCTACTCATGCCCTCAAACTACCGAGCGAAGTGCAAATGCTCAAAACGATCGGTCGGGTCGTTACAACTTCTCTTATTACAAGTGTAGTAGTATTTTACTCATGTTATCAAAATATCGTAAAATACTTCTGTTATTAAATGTGCAATAGTAAATTAACTCTCTATCGGTAAGATACTGACGACTTCAAACTCGCAAATTGCTCTTGTTATAGCTCATTGAAAGTGAATTAATGTCTTAATTACCTGTATAATAAGTAAACACATATTTGTAAATTACTGCTGTCATTGAAATTATAGTAAACTACTACTTATGCTATGACAATTGTAGTAGTCCTTTTCTGATATTTCAAAGATATCGGTAAGCTCAACAATTCGTAAAATACTTCTGTCTTTAAATGTGCAGTAGTAAATTACCTTCGTATCATAACAAGTGTAGTAGTATTTTACTGATATTGTCAAAATATCGGTACGATACGGACGACTTCAAACTTGCAAATTGTTGTAATAGCTCATTAAAAGTGAATTAATGTCTTAATTACCTATAGTGTTATGTAACAACACTTATTCGTAAATTACTGTTATAACTAAATGCATAGTAATGTAGTACTTATACTATGACAAGTGTAGTAGTCGTTTACTGATATGTCAAAAATATCGGTAAGCTCAACAATTCGTAAAATACATTCGTCTTTAAATGTGCAGTAGTAATTTATTTCTCTTATAACATGTATAGTAGTTTTTACTAATATTGTCAAAATATCGGTATGATACGGACGACTGCAAACTCGCAAATTATTGTTGTTATAGCTCATTGAAAGTAAATAAATGTCTTAATTACCTGTAGTAATAAGTAAGCACACCTATTCGAAAATTATATTGTCATTAAAAGTATAAAAACATATTACTTATACTATGGTAGGTGTATGTAACGACTCGGCCAGTCGTTTTATGAGTTACCACTCCATTTCTCTCCTTTCTACTTCTTATTGTCTTGTTCAGCTGTATTTTGTGTTATCGGGTTGGTTGGCTCGGGTTCGGAGAAGTTTTAGTAAGATTTGAGACACTTAGTCTCTTTTGAGGAAAGCTTAAGATGGAAAAGTCAATCGGACGTTGACTTATGTGTTATCTCGAATGTGAGTTACGATGGTTTGTATATCTTTGGGAGGTGATTTGAGACTTAAGAGCGTGATCAGAATACGTTTTGGAGGTCTGGAGTAGATTTAGGCTTGAATTGGCGAAATTGGAATTTTGCATTTTCCGGTTGATGGGTGAGATTTTGATATAGGGGGTCAGAATGGAATTTTGGAAGTTGCAATAGGTTCGTTGTATCATTTGGAAGGTGTTTGCAAAATTTCAGGTCATTCTGACGTGGTTTGGTAGACTTTTTGATCAAAAGCATAATTCGGAAGATTTTGGGAACCTTAGGCTTGAATCCGAGGTATTTTGGTTGATTCGATGTTGTTTGAGGTGTTTTGAATATTGGTATATGTTTGGATGGTAGTATATGGCTTGATTGTGCTTTTGGTTGAGGTTTCGGGGGCCTCGGGGTGATTTCAGATGGTTAGCGGAAAGTTTGGAAGTTGGATGTAGCAGTTGAAGATATGTCTGTTGTCATAACCGCACCTGCGGCTAGGGGACCGCAGGTGCGGGCTCAGAGAAGCGTAGAGGGATCTGCAGATGCATCCAAGAGGAGGCTCAACTAGAGTTGCAGAAGCGGTAAGGGAGCGCACCTGCGATAGCACAGGTGCGGGCAGCGCAGATGCGAATTTTGGCCCATAAGTGAAAACCGTAGATGCGGTGTCTTCGACTGTAGAAGCGGTACCGCAGGTGCAAAAAGCCTGGGCCAGAAGGTATAAAAGAATTCCTTCACGATTTTTGAGTTGTTCTTCACCATTTCAAGTCGGGTTTGGAGCTTTTTGGGAGATTTTGAAGAGGGATTCAAGGGATAACGTCTGGAGGTAAGATTTTTGAACCTAATAATCGATCATATGGCATTATTTCACTGATTTGGCCTAAGATTAATAGAAATTAAGGGTTAAAGATTGGGAAACTAGGGTTTTGTATTGGAGACCTTGACTTGAGGATTTGAAGGGTCATTTGTGGTCGGATTTTGGGACTTTTGATATGTATGAACTCGTGGGGAGATAAGGAATATATTGATGTAAATTTTATCGAATTCCGAGACATGGGTCTGGGGTCGGGTTTTGGTTAATTTCGAGATTTATGTTGTAAATTGATTATTTTCGCCTGGGCTTCGTTCCCTTAGCATACTTTGACGTCGTGATTCTGATTTTGGATGGATTCGATGCGAGTGGAGGCCGATTCGAGGGGCAAAGGCATCGCGGGATAGAGTTTGGACCGGATTGAGGTAAGTAATGATTTCAAATGTTGTCCTGAGGGTATTAAACCCTGGATTACACATCGCTGTGCTATATTGAAGTGACGCACATGCTAGATGACGAGTGTGAGGTCGTGCACCATTGGGGATTGTGACTTAGTCCATCCCGAATGACTGTTTTACCGCGTATTTGATTGAAAACTGTTTGCTATCATCATATTTTGGGCTGAATGCCACATTTGGGCCTCGTGCCAACTATTTGGACCTTAGGGAATTTTTACTACTATTTTCTCACTATTTTGATTTTTATATATGTACTCAGTCATGCTATATTATACTATTTTCATAACTCAGCCATGTTTACTCTATTTTAATACTTTAAATGATATTTTGGGTTGAGCATCATGTTTTACTGTGCCCAAGTGGCTTTTAGAGATTTCTGACTGAGTAGGGCTGAGGGCCTGTGTTGTGAGTATTTTTGTGGGATCGGGTTGCACGCCGCAGTAATGATACACTGATTTATGATTATGAGGCCGAGGGCCTGAGTTGTACGCTACGAGGTGGCTTGATATGAGGCCGAGAGCATATTGATTATGCCACAAGAAGGCTTGATATTGCGCTTGGGCTGTAAGGGGCCCCTCCCGGAGTCTGTACACCCCCAGTGAGCGCGGGTACCCATTGTGATATGAGATATATCCCGAGGGGCTGGTGTTGTTCCATGTTATTGCTCGAGGGGCGGATTCTATGACATTGTTCCCGAGGGGCGGATTCTATGTGTTTACCTTTTCTAGTTGCTCTTCATTTACTTGTTTAATTGTTAAAAAGGTGTTTTAAGGAAGCTTATTTTGAACTAAGGTGTCTTTATATGATTTCCATGTTTCATTGCTTTTTTATTGGTTTTAGAGTGCTTCTTTATAGCATGTTGATGTGCTCTTTACGTGATTTCTTATCACTCAGTCTTAATTTATTATTATTACTCACTGAGTTGGAGTACTCACTTTACTCCCTGCACTCTGTGAGCAAATTCAGGCGCTTCAGGTCCTGCTAGCGAGGGTTGATAGCTTCCAGCAGATATCGGAGTCCTTTAGGTAGTTGCTTGGCGTTCGCAGCCCAGTGTTTCTCCCTCTTATCATTATTTCTTTCCCTTGTACTGTATTTTGTAATAGATTGTGTAGTCCCTTTCCTATATTCCTAGACTTGTGTTAGATGCTCATGACTAGTGACACCCCGATGTCGGGTTGTGTTGGTTTTTTCGCCAATTGTACTATTTCACTATTTATTTGGGATTTAATCATGTTAAAGACTTAAATTGTGCTATTTTAATTGCTTAAAATAAATTGGGTGTTGTGTCAGCTGGCCTTGTCTTCACGAGAGGCGCCATCATGACCGGGTCTGGGTTTAGGGTTGTGAAAAGTTGGTATTAGAGCCTAGGTTACATAGATCTCATGAGTCATGAGTAGGTTTAGTAGAGTCTCCCAGATCGGTACGGAGACATCTGTATTTATCCTCGAGAGGCTGCAGAACCTTTAGGAAAAACTTCATATTCTTGAAATTCTTATCGTGCGAATCTGTTGATCTGAGTACTAAACTTCTATTATTCTATTCTCTCATAGATGGTGAGGACACGAGCGACCGGTCAGGATGGACGACCACTAGTTCCACCAGTTGTGGCCACTAGAGGACGAGGATACGGTCGTGGTCACGGTAGGGGAAGGGGTGTGGCCCGCACAGCAGTTAGGGCAACACCTGCAGATCTACTAGCCTCCCCAGTTCAGGATCAGGTCCCAGTTGTGGACGCTCCAGCAGCACTAGCTCAGGCACCAGCTATGCCCATTATGATTCAGGGTCTTCAAGAGGCCTTGGCTCAGATTCTATCAGTATGCACTGGCCTAGCTCAGGCGATTTCAGTTACTACAACCGCATCTACTTCTCAGGCTGGGGGAGGCAATCAGACTCCCGCCACTCGCACACTTGAGCAGGTCATACAGGGACTTCAGACATCGGGGGCACATCCAGCCTAGCCGATTGCGGCTGCTCAGGACAATGCAGCTCCTGCCATGCCAAAGGATGAGAAACGTAGGTTGGAGAGGTTGGGTAGACTTCAGCCTCTGACTTTCAGTGGTGTAGAGGTCGAGGATGCCCAGGGTTTCTTGGACAAGTGTCAGCAGATTCTTTGTACAACGGGTATTCTAGAGACCAACGGTGTCGCTTTCACTACTTTTCAGTTTTTTGGAGCCGCCTTCACTTGGTGGGAGGCTTATGAGAGGCATAGGCCTGTTGGTGCAGCACCCCTTACCTGGCAACAGTTCTTTGTTCTCTTTTTGGAGAAGTATGTGCCACAGTCTCGCAGAGAGGAGCTGTGCAGGTAGTTTGAGTGGATGCGTTAGGGAGAGATGACTATGACCAGTATGAGATGAGGTTCTTAAAGTTAGCTCGTCATGCTATTTGGTTGGTTCCGATAGATAGAGAGAGTATTAGGAGGTTTGTTGATGGCCTCACTTATCAGCTTCGTATTCTCATGACCAGGGAGAGGGTGTCTGGTGCTACTTTTGAGGAGGTTGTTGACATTGCTCATGAGATTGAGTCAGTTCGTCGCCAGGAGCGTGATGAGAGGGAGGCCAAGAGGCCTCGAGGATCCGGTAGTTATGGTGGTGCTTCTTCGAGAGGTCAATTTCAGCACGGTAGAGGCCGTCCATTTAGTTATGCTCAGCTAGCTCGCCCAGGTTATCGTGGGGCATCATTGGGTCATGGTTATCACGGTTCTCATCAGGGCCAGTCATCACTTAGTGCCCTTCCAGCTCAGAGTTCTTCCCGTGCTCTATCAGTTCAGGCTCTTCCATGCCAGGTGCATCTGCTAGTCATTCCGGTGCTAGGGGTTCCCTTCAGTCCCCGTCTCTAGCACTTGGGAGTTGCTATGAGTGTGGAGAGATGGGTCATATGTGGAGGTAATTTCCTCGTCGTCTTGCGGGTTCATCTCAGTAGAGGAGTCAGCCATCGGTTTCAGCGCTAGTTACTTCACCACCACCCACCCACCCAGCTAGGGGTGAAGGTCAGTCAACTATGGGTCGCCTTAGAGGGGGAGGTCGATCAGTTGGTGGTCAGGCCCGTTTCTATGCACTTCCAGCTAGACCCGATGTTATTGCTTCTGATGCTGTTATTACAGGTATTGTTTCAGTCTGCTGCAGAGATACCTTTGTATTATTTGATCTCGGTTCCACTTATTCTTATGTGTCATCATACTTTACTCGTTATTGGATACGCCCCGTGAATCTCTTGTTTCATCTATTCATGTATCTACGCCAGTGGACGATACTGTTGTTGCAGACCGTGTGTACCGGTCATATGTGGTGACTATTGGGGGTTTGGAGACCCGAGTGGATCTATTGTTGTTATGTATGGTAGACTTTAATATTATATTGGGTATGAATTGGTTATCTCTGTGTCATGCTATTTTGGATTGTCATGCTAAGACAGTGACTTTGGCTATGCCGGGTGTGCCACGGATTGAGTGGCAAGGTTCGACTGATTATGTTCCCAGTAGAGTGATTTCTTTTTTGAAGGCCCAGCGTATGGTTGGAAGGGTTGTCTTTCATATCTAGCCTTTGTGAGGGATGTCGGTGCAAAGACTCCAAGTATTGATGTTGTTCCAGTTGTGAGGGATTTTCCTGATGTGTTTCCTGCAGACCTGTCGGGCATACTACCGGATAGGGATACTGATTTTGGTATTGATCTGGTACCGGGCACATAGACAATTTCTATTCCACCATATCGTATGGCACCAGCGGAGTTGAAAGAGTAGCTTCAGGAACTCCTTACTAAGGGGTTCATTCGGCCTAGTGTGTCAGCTTAGGGTGTGCTAGTTCTATTTGTGAAGAAGAAGGATGGAACTATGAGGATGTGCATTGCTTACAGGCAGTTGAACAAAGTAATAGTAAGAACAAGTATCCCTTGCCTCGCATTGATAATTTATTCTACCAGCTTCATGAAGCGAGAGTGTTCTCCAAGATTGATCTCCGTTCGGGTTATCGCCAGTTGAAGATCAGGGACTCAGATATTCTTAAGACAGCTTTCAGGACCCGATATGGTTATTATGAGTTCTTGATGATGTCTTTTGGGTGGACCAATGCCCCAACAACGTTCATGCATTTGATGAAGAGCGTGTTCTGGCCGTATCTTGACTCGTTTTTCATAGTGTTCATTGATGATATTTTGGTATACTTGTGTAGTCAGGAGGAGCACGCAGAGCATTTGAGAGTTTTGTTGCAGATATTTAGGGAGGGGAAGCTTTATGAAAAGTTCTCCAAGTGTGAGTTTTGGCTTTGTTCAGTGCCTTTCTTGGGGCACGTAGTGTCCAGCGAGGGTATTTAGGTTGATCCGAAGAAGATAGAGGCGGTTTAGAGTTGGCCCAGACTGTCCTCAGCCATAGAGATTCACAGCTTTCTTGGGTTGGCGGGTTATTACCGCTAGTTTGTTCAGGGATTCTCATCTATTGCATCGCCCTTGACCAAGTTGACTCAGAAGGGTATTTCATTTGTATGGTCGGATGAGTGTGAGGAGAGCTTTTAGAAGCTCAGACTGCCTTGACCACAACTCCAGTGTTAGTTTTTCCATCAGCTTTAGGTTCTTATACCATGTATTGTGACACTTCGTGAGTTGGTATTGGGTGTGTGTTGATGCATGATGGTAGAGTTATTGCTTATGTTTCTCGACAGTTGAAACCCCATGAGAAGAACTACCCTGTTCATGATTTGGAATTGGCTGTCATTGTTCACGCGTTGAAGATTCGGAGGCATTATTTGTATGGTGTGTCTTGTGAGGTATTTACTGATCATCGTAGCCTCCAGCACTTGTTCAAGCAGAAGGATATCAATTTGAGGCAGCGGAGATGGTTGGAGTTGCTAAAGGATTATGATATTACTATATTGTACCATCTGGGGAAGGCCAATGTGGTGGCCGATGCCTTGAGTAGGAAGGCGGTGAGTATGGGGAGTTTCGCATATATTCCAGTTGGGGAGATACCTCTTGCAGTTGATGTTCAGGCCTTGGCTAATCGGTTCGTGAGGTTGGATATTTCAGAGCATAGTCGGGTTTTGGATTGTGTGATTTCTTGGTCTTCCTTATATGATCGCATCAGAGAGCGCCAGTATGACGATCCTCATTTGCTTGTCCTTAAGGACAGAGTTCAGCACAATGATGCCAGAGATGTGACTATCGGTGATGATGCGGTGTTGAGGATGCAAGACTGGATATGTGTGCCTAATGTAGATGTGCTTCGGGAGTTGATTCTGGAGGAGGCTGATAGCTTGCGGTATTCCATTCATACGGGTGCTGTGAAAATGTATCAGGATCTGAGACAACATTATTGGTGGAGGAGAATGAACAAGGACATTGTGGGATTTGTAGCTCGGTGTCTCAATTGTCAGTAGGTGAAATATGAGCATCAAAGACCGGGTGGCTTGCTTCAACAGATGGATATTCCAGAGTGGAAGTGGGAGCGGATCACCATGGACTTTGTAGTTGGGCTCCCATGGACTTTGAAGAAGTTCGATGTTATTTGAGTGATTGTGGGTCGGCTGACCAAGTCTGCGCACTTCATTCCTGTATGTACTACCTATTCTTTAGAGCGGTTGGCTGAGATCTATATCCGGGAGATTGTTCGTTTGCATGGCGTCCCGGCCATCATTTCAGATAGGAGCACTCAGTTTACTTCGCAGTTTTGGAGGTCTGTGCAGTGAGAGTTGGGTACTCAGGTTGAGTTGAGCACAACTTTTCACCCTCAGACGGACGGGCAGTCCGAGCGCACTATTCAGATATTGGAGGAAATATTGTGTGCTTGTGTCATTGATTTTGGAGAGTCATGGGATCAGTTTCTATTGCTCGCAGAGTTTGCTTATAACAACAGTTACCAGTCGAGTATTCAGATGGCTCCATATGAGGCTTTGTATGGGAGGCGCTGTAGATCTCCAGTTGGTTGGTTTGAATCGGGTGTGGCTAGGCTATTGGGGACCGACTTGGTGCAAGATGCTTTAGACAAGGTGAAGGTGATTCAGGAGATGCTTCGTACAGCGCAGTCGAGACAGAACAGTTATGCTGATAGGAAGGTTCAGGATGTGTCCTACATGGTTGGTGAGAAGGTTTGTTGAAGGTTTCACCCATGAAGGGTGTTATAAGATTTGGTAATAAAGGTAAATTGAGTCCTCGGTTCATTGGGCATTTCGAGGTGCTTCGGAGGATTGGGGAGGTGGATTATGAGCTTGCTTTGCCACCCGGATTGTCGAGTGTGCATCCGGTATTTCATGTTTCTATGCTCCAGAAGTATATTGGGGATCCGTCTCATGTTCTGGATTTCAGCACGGTTCAGTTAGATAGTGATTTTACTTATGATATGGAGCCAGCAGCTATTTTGGATCGTCAGGTTCGAAAGTTGAGATCAAAGGATAAAGCTTCAGTGAAAGTGCAGTGGAGAGGTCGGCCCGTAGAGGAGGCTACCTGGGAGACCGAGCGGGAGATGCGCGGCAGATATCTCACCTGTTTGAGGCATCAGGTATGTTTCTTGACTCATTCGAGGACGAATGTTTGTTTAAGAGGGGGAGGATGTAACGACCCGGCCGATCATTTCATGGGTTATGCTCCGTTTCCCCCATTTATGCTTATTATTGTCTTGTTCAGTTATATTTTGTGTTATCGGGTTGGCTGGCTTGGGTTCGGAGAGGTTTTGGTAAGATTTGAGACACTTAGTCTCTTTTGAGGAAAGCTTAAGTTGGAAAAGTCAACCGGATGTTGCCTTATGTGTTAGAGGACTCGGATGTGAGTTCTGATGGTTTGAATAGCTTCGGGAGGTGATTTTAGACTTAGGAGCGTGATTGGAATGTGTTTTGGAGGTCCGGAGTAGATTTAGGCTTGAATTGGCGAAATTGGAATTTTGGCGTTTTCCGGTTTATGGGTGAGATTTTGATATAGGGGGTCGGAATGGAATTCCGAAAGTTGCAGTAGGTTCGTGGTGTCATTTGAAAGGTGTGTGAAAAATTTCAAGTCATTCAGACGTGGTTTAGTAGACTTTTTTATCAAAAGCGCAATTCGGAAAATTTTGGGAACCTTAGGCTTGAATCCGAGGTGTTTTGGTTGATTCGATGTTGTTTAAGGTGTATTGAAGATTGGTATAAGTTTGGATGGCAGTATATGGCTTGGTTGTGCTTTTGGTTGAGGTCCCGGGGGCCTCGGGGTGATTTGATGGTTGGCGGAAAGTTTGGAAGTTGGTTGTAGCAGCTGAAGCTAAGTGTGCTGTCATAACCGCACCTGGGGCTAGGGGATCGCAGGTGGGGGACTCGCAGAAGCATAGAGGGAGCCGCAGATGAGGCCAAGAGGAGGCTCAATTGGAACCGTAGAAGCGGTAAGGGGAGTGCACCTGCGATAGTGCAGGTGCGGGCAGCGCATCGCAGATGCGGATTTTGTCCCATAAGTGAAAACCGCAGATGCGGTATCTTGGACCGTAGAAGCGGTACCGCAGATGCGGTGGATGGACCGCAGGTGCGAAAAGCCTGGGCCAGAAGGTATAAAAGAATTCCTTCACGATTTTTGAGTTGTTCTTTACCATTTCAAGTCGGGTTTGGAGCTTTTTGGGAGATTTTGAAGAGGGATTCAAGGGATAACGTCTGGAGGTAAAAACATTTAACCTAATAATCGATTTTATGGCATTATTTCACTGATTTGGCCTAAGATTAATGGAAATTAAGGGTTAAAGATTGGGAAACTAGGGCTTGGTATTGGAGACATTGACTTGAGGATTTGAAGGGCCATTTGTGGTCGGATTTTGGGACCTTTGATATGTATGAACTCGTGGGGAGATAAGGAATATATTGATGTAAATTTTATTGAATTCCGAGACGTGGGTCGGGTTTTGGTTAACTTCGGGGTTTATATTGTAAATTGATTATTTTTGCATGGGCTTCGTTCCCTTAGCATACTTTGACATCGTGATTTTGATTTTGGATAGTTTCGACGCGAGTGGAGGCCGATTCGAGGGGCAAAGGCGTCGCGGGCTAGTGTTTGGACCGGATTGAGGTGAGTAATAATTTTAAATGTTGTCCTAAGGGTATGAAACCCTGGATTACACATCGTTGTGCTATATTGAGGTGACGCACACACTAGATGATGAGCGTAGGGTCGTGCACCATTGGAGATTGTGACAGTCCATTCCGAATGAATGTTTTACCGCGTATTTGATTGAAAACTGCTTGCTATCATCATATTTTGGGTTGAATGTCATATTTGGACTTCGTGCCAACTATTTGGACCTTAGGGAATTTTTATTGCTATTTTCTCACTGTTTTGATTTTTATATCTGTATTCAGTCGTGCTATATTATACTGTTTTCATAACTCAGTCATGTTAACTCTGTTTTAATACTTTAAATGATACTTTGGGTTGAGCATCATGTTTTACTGTGCCCGAGTGGCTTTTAGAGATTTCTGACTGAGTAGGGCCGAAGGCCTGTGTTGTGAGTATTATTATGGGATCGGGCTGCACGCCGCAGCAGTGATGCACTGATTTCTGATTATGAGGCCGAGGGCCTGAGTTGTACGCCACGAGGTGGCTTGATATGAGGCCGAGAGCCTATTGATTACGTCATGAGATGGCTTGATATTGCGCTTGGGCCGTAAGGGGCCCCTCTCGGAGTCTGTACACCCCCAGTGAGCGCGGGTACCCATTGTAATATGAGATATAGCCCGAAGGGCTGGTGTTGTTCCATGTTATTGCCCGAGGAGCTGATTCTGTTGACATTGTGCCCGAGGGGCGGATTTTATGTGTTTACCTTTTCAAGCTACTCTTCATTTACTTGTTTAACTGTTAAAAAGGTATTTTAAGGAAGCTTATTCTGAACTAAGGTGTCTTTATATGATTTCCCTGTTTCATTGCTTTTTATTGGTTTTACACTGCTTCTTTATAGCATGTTGATGTGCTCATTACGTGATTTCTTATCGTTCAGTCTTCATTTATTATTATTACTCACTGAGTTGGAGTACTCACTTTACTCTCTGCACCCTATGTGCAGATTCAGGCGCTTCAGGTCCTGCTAGCGAGGGTTGATAGCTTCCACAGATTTCGGAGTCCACTAGGTAGCTGCTTGGCGTTCGCAACCCAGTGTTTCTTCCTCTTATCATTATTTCTTTCCCTTGTACTGGATTTTGTAATAGACTGTGTAGTCCCTTTCCCATATTCCTAGACTTGTGTTAGATGCTCATGACTAGTGACACCCCGATGTCGGGCTGTATTGGTTTTTCCGCTAATTGTACTGTTTCACTGTTTATTTAGGATTTAATCATGTTAAAGACTTAAATTGTGTTATTTTAATTGCTTAAAATGAATTGGGTGTTGTGTCGGCTGGTCTTGTCTTCACAAGAGGCGCCATCACGTCCAGGTCTGGGTTTAGGATCGTGACAGCGTAGTAGGCGTTTACTGATATATCAAAACTGTCGATAAGCTCAATAATTCATAAAATACTTCCGTCTTTAAATGTGAACTAGTACATTACCTCATTTATTACAAGTGTAGTAGTATTTTACTGATATTTGTCAAATTATCGGTAAGATACTGACGACTTCAAACTCGCAAATTGCTATTGTTATAGTTCCTTGAAAGTGAATTAATGTCTTAATTACTTGTGATATGTAACAACTCCTATTCATAAATAATAAATTACTGTTGTAATTAAAAGTATAGTAAAATATTGATTATACTATGTAACAACACCTATTCGTAAATTACTGTTGTAATCAAAGCATAGTAAAATATTACTTATATTCGTAAAATATTACTGATACTGATATGTCAAAAATCTCGGTATGCTTAACAATTCGTAAAATACATCCGTCTTTAAATTGCAGTAGTAATTTACTTCTCTTATTACAAGGGTAGTAGTATTTTACTGATATTGTCAAAATATCGGTATGATACGGACGACTTCAAACTCGCAAATTAATGTTGTTATAGCTCATTGATAGTTAATTAATGTCTTAATTACATGTAGTAATAAGTAACCACACCTATTCGAAAATTACTGCCGTCATTAAAATTATAGTAACATATTACGTATGCTCGGACATGTGTGGTAATAGTTTACTGATATGTCAAAAAAATGGGTATGATACGGACGACTTAAAACTCGTAAATTGTTGTTGTAATAGCTCATTGAAAGTGAATTAATGCCTCAATTACCTGTAGTGATATGTAACCACACCTATTCATAAATTACTGGCGTCATTACAGGTATAGTAAAATATTACTTCTATGACAGGGGTAGTCATTTACTGATATATCAAAGATATCGCTAATCCCACAGGATATCCTTGTTTATTGCACCCGGTAACCAAATAACATTACTAACAGCTTAAGGTGTGTAGTTTTATAGGGAGTAATAAATATTTAATAACAAGAATAATGAGGTTACATTGATATTGACAAATCGGACAAACGAATATTTTATACATAAATAAATATTTGAAAAGATGATAGTGGAAACATTGTTGCCTTGTGTAGTAGTAAATTACCTCTTTCATCAGAAGTGTAGTCATCTACGGATATATCCAAACTATCGGTAAGTTACGGACTACTTCAAACTTGTAAAAAGCTGTAATAAGCATAAAATGTCGTAAATTACCTCTTCTCGTAATAGTGTAGTAAAATTTTAAGCTGGTTAACAAGAAACTTTTAATCAGTTACGCATTGTTACTCCTAAACGAACAAATTAAAATTTTAAAAACTGAATTCCTGAACTTGACATACGAACTTTTTAGGTGCTTTTAACACTCAACGAGTTGGAGAGTAATACGACCTTTCTTCGAATGGATAAGGACCATGTGGCACCATGCACTAAGTGATTCTTTTCTTCTATTGATATTTCTAGTACTTCATTTCCTTTGTAACATGACAGATATCCATCATTTTCAGTAAATATTCATAGCATCAAAGTAATTTAATTTTTCTTGTACCACAATATCCACCACCCACAACTAGAAGGAAAGAAAAAGATCTATCGAATACGTAACAAACATATTCGGTGGAATTTTTTCTGGCAGCATGAGAAAGATAGAAAAAAGGTCCCCTAATGAAAGACAAGGAAAAAAAAGGCAAAGAAAAAGCAGAAGACGAGCCACTACCTTTCACCTTCCAGATTCTCCACATAAAATCAAGCAGCTAATATCAATACTAATAGCTAACAACAAAAAGTGCAAAATGGAGTACATCTTGAATACACAGATTATATCTTTGGCACAATTACGCTATTATTAATAGTAATAACGCTATTATCCTATTCTTCTTCTTTTTTCGTTTCTTTACCTCATTAATGATGGACTCCAGTCAAAAATCCTGGGCAGAACTATGAAGCAAATGCAAAAATCCCAGGAACAACCTCTCATTGTTGAAGTTTGGCAAAATGCCAAAGTCCCACATTGGTTGGGAGTTAAGTTTGGGGGGATTTTTCCCCTATAAAAGAAGGCCTAATGTTTAGGATTGAAACACACCTCTCATTTGCCTTCTCATCTGTTTAAGGCATTTGTATCTTCTCTCTTTAGTATTATTTCACTTGTATTTTTGAGTGGAATAAAATATTGGTTGTGTCCGAGGAGTAGGCAAAATTAGCCGAACCTCGTAAATTCTGGTGTTCCCTTTATTATTGCTTTATTGTCTTATTTATTATTTGGTGGCTGTCATAATTTTTGGTATAGTAGTTGTGACTTATTCACACTCTATACATTTGGCTTCCGCAACAATTCATACTTACGAAACTGATTGATCTTGTATCAATACCTCGCCTAACCATCTAATTTTGGTGAATGCTCCAACATTATCTCTGAAGTCTTCGTTCACGACATAAACAAACTCCTCCATACCATCACAGCATGAGGGATGCACATAGAGCTGCTCCCCATATTAAGAGAATCAATTTTGTTGGTGATGCCACGAGTCAGCCTACAAAACTTCCCTACTTACCAACAAGACTCAGTTGGCAAAACAAGAGAGCTATGACTGGGAAGTGGGAACCAATTGGAAGGTCTAAGGGCAGCCAAGATGAAGGCAAGGAAGGGCAATGGCAAGTACAACTTCCATTCCAACTGCTATAATCACTCTCCTCATCCTTTGGAATGTTTGAAAGAACAGAAACCACAACCCCATCATCATCCCAAGGCAATAGAGCAGTTATCCGGGATAATCGCTCCCATCATCTTGTAGTGTTATTTTTATCCCACATTGAAGGTGGGATAACAATTCCGGAATAACTAATTCTGGTATAATTAATCCCGGAAACTTGCCCCAACCAAACGAGCCCAAACTGAAAAAAAGAAGCATAAAGACAAAAAAAAAAAAAAAAAAAAAAAAGAAACAGACAAGTCCCACGTGTGTCATATGTTTCAAAGTCAGTGAACAATAAACAAAGAAAAGTATATGGGGAACCAAATATTAAAGTAATACACTAAGTGTCCCCCTCAATAATACACCATGTCAAAAATATTCTATGTCCCACATTGGTACTACATTCCAATTCCATTAGTCAAAACAAACAAATTTAGAATCTTATCCACATAAAAAAAAACAATATAAGTTCCTCTTACCTTGCTCAAAAATAACAATACAAGCATGGACCACAATAATTTAAAGCCCTAAACCACCAATCATACTGAAATTACATACCATGCTATTTAGTCATACATTCACGCCAAGCCTTACAGATTGGATTATGCAAGTCAAGACAAGGAGAAGCCTTGCGGTCTCTGAGCTCTTCTGTTACTGTTTTTGGACATGATTCACACTTCATCACCTATTATAGAAGAACCATCTTTTATAATAATAAAAATAATAACAATAACAATAATAATATTAATGATAATAACAATAAACTTAAGTGAATCGAAAGAAAATATCAGATAGACTGAATTTCAGACTAAAGATTTGATAAGCAACTAATACCGTGCGGAGGAGACAATCATACTGAAATTACATACCATGCTATTTAGTCATACATTCACGCCAAGCCTTACAGATTGGATTATGCAAGTCAAGACAAGGAGAAGCCTTGCGGTCTCTGAGCTCTTCTGTTACTGTTTTTTAACATGCTTCACACTTCATCACCTATTATAGAAGAACCATCTTTTATAATAATAATAATAATAAATAACAATAACAATAATAATAATAATAATAACAAATAAATAAATAAATAACTTGTGTGAATCCAAAGAAAATATCATATAGACTGAATTTCAGACTAAAGATTTGATAAGTAACTAATACCGTGTGGAGGAGAACATGCGTCAAACAAGGGTAATCATTTGTCGTCTCGTCTGATGTGTTTCCTTCATTCCTATGTTCAGATGTGCTTTGCTGTTGTTCGGACGTGTTTCCGACATTCTGTTATTTTGGTGATTCTCCCACAACATTATCCGAGAGAGTGCAGGCGTCACACTTTCTTAGCTGTTTAGAAAAACAATAATATGATGATAATTATGTGAACTAACAAATTCCAGATACAACTAGAGGAAAATCATTGTGAGTTTGTGTAGTACTGAATTTGACGAATCCAAAACATTCCTTATGTTGATCGAGCTCCTGGTTTCACCTTTTATCATAGGTGATAATGGCAGCTTTTGAGACTACAGCATTTAGACTGTTACTCAATTTCAGCCTTCGGTCAGCTAATGCCTGTCAAAAAACTCAAAATAAACAACTAAAATGAGTTGCATATCTTAGTCAAATTATGGGCTGAACATTTATTTGAGATTAATTTGGTTCTGACCTCCAACAGTGGCAGACATCCTTGCAAATAGGTGACCCGATATTCTTTAAATTTCCCAACATAGTCAATGAAGAAATCATAGATAGCCTTCCCCAATTATGTTTCTCAAATTCATCTACTGAACTCCCAAAGTACGCCAGGGGCCAGAATGACAAATCCAGTTTGGATTGTGGAAAGAAAAAATAGAGAACATGTAGCATATACATAATCTCAAAAAATCATCCTTCCAACCGTCAGCATCCATGAGAAAAGTTCTAATTTTATCGAGGGCAGCCGTCCTTGAGAGTTTTCTTAAATCATGTTCAGAAAAATATTTTTTGAGTACTAAAGTTGACGCGTTGCTTTCTTTATCACTCAATCAATGAATGTTAACATGTTTGCCCACACATTCAAAGCCAAGGCAATCCTGCACCTCCTTCCTACAAAATGACATTCTAGAACCTCCAATATCAAATGATTTCAAAAGGATATCAAACCTCTTAGTCGGCTGCTCAATTAAACCCAGACCAATTAAACGCTCACGTATGTCGAGATAATGCACAAAGATTGTGCCTTTCAGAGCATTTAACTTCGCATCATTTTCCTTTATAGCATCCATTAAAAGTTTCATACACGAGAAGGAGCACCTAGATTGCATAGCTCCCTTGCCTCTGCCCCTAATTTTGAAGAGGAGCAACACAAACAATATTTGGTAACTTCAATGTGACATGATATCTTCATTAAAGAAGTATTAAAACTCTTCCTACGTATTTCTAATTGTGTACTTCTTAGATTTATTGTTAACGTACCTTTTGTTGTTGTTCTTCTTCTTAGGAGTTTTTCTAGATAACAAAGAAAGGTAAATAAAATGAACTCTACGATTATAAAAAAAAAGTAAAGAATAAACAACTAGTTCAGCACAAACAAAGATTCTATTCAAACCAAACAAATAAAGTGCGATAGCAAGGTGTACATGGCCAAAACCACCACTATCTTTACCTACATGACCTTGGAATACCTTGAAACAAGGTGTTCGTATCTTCCATATTTAGTTTTTGTCTCATTTCCCTATAACATAATTATGAGATAATCCTATCCCAACATGTTTTACCCCAACAACCGTATCCTTAAGTCTTGGTTATACAACAAGTCCCATCACATTCTTGTTCTATCGATCCTAAAATACAATAATTTATAACCTGTGTTGCTTATCTTTCTAGCCCTTTGCCCTGTCTGTTTAGCTTCCTGTAGGCATACGGTATGAACTCTTCTCCTTTGTAAGGTACCCAAAATACCATCAACTTCCTGTCAAGGAGCCTATGTTTCAGCTACCTACCCGAATCTGTCTCTCATGGACTAGCTTATTTACCGTCATCCGTGCACGAACCGAGAACCCTTTCTTATTTCGCACTACATCAGGCACTGAAATATATTCCTGACAAAACTCTTTGTATAATTTAAGAGTTGAAGAAAATCTAAACGGAAAAAGCAAGAAGACCCAGTTGAACATTCTCAATGTCTGACAATGTGGCATCCTACTTCTTTTCATTATCAAGAGGTTCCCTAGATATTAAAGAGAAAACAAAGAAAAAATAGGAACTACGATTATAAAAATTAAAGTAAAAAAAAAAACTAGCTCAGCACATATTAAGATTCCAATCAATAAACAAACAAATAAAGGGGTGTTCAATGATGATCTCTCACATATCATGTGCACATGATACTCTTATTATGTGCGACGAAAACGCTGGACAACGACTATATATAAATCATAAGCTACAGCTAAATGTTATTGGGTGAAAACTCTCTTTTTAAATATCTGTTAGCTACAGCTAAATCATAAGCTAGAGAGAAATATAGGACAACCTTTCCTTCATTATTCCTACTGCCATAACCATATTCCCTGTGTCATTTACCGAAAATCGTCACTATCTTTATCTACATGAAGATCTCCCCCAATAAAGATAAGTTGGTCGCAGACACTTAGTTTTAGCTTCTGCATCTAATCCAATTTGTGGAGCATAGGAAACTAAAAACATTGATTGTCCCATACCCTAACCCCAACTTGCTTAACCTCAACAACCTTATCCTTAAGTCTTGGTTCTACAAATTCCCACCACATTCTTGTTTTTATCAATCCTAAATACAATTATCTAAATAAGAAGTGTTGCCTATCTCTCTAGCCTTTTGTCCTGTCCATTTAGTTTCATGTAGGCATGCGATATCAACTCTCCTCCTTTTTAAGGCATCACTAAAACAAGAAACTAATTCAACAGAAAATAAGATTCTAAATCAATAAGCAAACAAATAAAAGTGAGAACATGTATATGTGTATGTGTCTATCTGCGGAAGTAAATCATAAATTCAATTTCTAATTTTGTACACAGTAAAGTTATTGTAAAAGTACCTTTTCCTAGAAGAAGCAGCAGCACCACCATCTTTCTCTTTGGTATGAATATCATTATCACCAATGTTTTCCGAAGACAATGTGACCTTCTTCTCTTCCTTATGATGTTGTTCGCTAGATCTAAAAGAGAAACAAAGAAAAAATAGGATACGATGGTTATAAAAAATAAAGAAGACTAGTTCAGCACAAATTAAGGTTCCAATCACAAAACAAACAAATAAAGTGTAACACCCCATATTTTCGTAAGTAAAAATATGTCATAAGTCAATTGATGTAAGCTCGGAAATGAAATCATCTTTGGAAGTACATAAAGTAAGTTACTCATATTACCATGGAGGTTACAAATATTTAAGATCATGAACTGCAAGTATCAAGAGGTCGGAAGGTTTAGAAGCTAAACGAATCGAAGAAAATGAGTTTCGTTGAAGTAGGCAGAGGTCCTAGGTTTGAGTCTCACCGCCACCCATTATCAAAAAAAGAATTTTCACATACTTGGCTCATAAAAAAGAATCAAACTCGCACGTGAGGGGTGTATTGAGACATAATTAAGGAAATAAAAATGTGCTCTTTCTAACAGTTTAAACTTTTAGATGAGATGCTCACACACTTCAACTGTGATAATCGTAGTTATGTGCATATTATTATTGTTGATATGATATATGTACAGATTTTTTGATAAAAATGTCATTAACGTATCATGACTCTAGCCACGACCTTATTAGGGACGGTCTATAATACTTACTGAGTACTCCTCGTACCCTCCCTTCTTTCTTTCTTTCTTTCTTTCTTTTTTATGCACTTATTGCGGATATCGATCCTAACACCAGCGGGCCTTGTGGTTTGTTATTTGTATGAGCTCCAGTATTGCGGTATTCAGCTGTGAGCCAACCGCTCTAGTTTTGTGGTAGCTGGGAATTTCTTTATATATTAGCTATTGTGAATTCAAATTTTATTATGTACTCTTAAACTCGTAGATGCTCTTAATTTGGTATGGGCCTGGACTTACTTCTTGTCCAGTGTTGTGTTTGGAGGTTGTTCACGAATTATCTATCTTATCATGTTTAATTAGATTTATATCCGTTTTGTTTATTCATTAAAAATCTAATGAATGAGTCGAGATTAAGGTTGAATTGTTCGGCAAAGAGGTTGACAGGTGCCGGTCATGAGTCCCCGCATTTTGGGTCATGAGCAGCAAAAAAAAGAGACTCACAACCTTGAAGTCCCGGTAATTTAGGTCGTAAAAAGTAAGAAAAAAGACTCGCAGTTCAGAAGAGATGGTACTTATTTGGGGAAGACTTGATATTAGTTGACAGTGCTTTAGATGCACTTCATACTTATACCATGTCCCTTTTTCCTATACCAAAGATGGTGGAGAAGAGAACAGATAAATTGGGGTACGAATGTTTGTGGCAAGGAGACATGGATAAGAAGTCTTTTAATTTGTTTTACTGGAAAAGAGCTACCAATGGCAAGAAGGAAGATGGTTGGACGTTAGAAATCTAAGGGCGTGCAAAAATAGTCTTATCATGAAGTGGCTATGAATGTTATGCAGTAAGGAGGAACCTCTGTGGAGGAAATTAAATAGAGAGAAATACGAATAAAATTCTTGAACCACAGCAATACCAAACATTCGTATAGAGTTGGAAATTGGAAGTGTATCAGAAGCTTATGAAACACACTCAGAATAAGTTCATATCATAGTAGGTAATGGAAGGAAACTTATTTTGGAAAGATAGATGGATAGGACAGATGTCCCAAGAAGAACAATTCTCCAGCATTTTTAGCATAGCAAATAATCACAATGCAATAGTGGAGGTGTACTGGTCTACGCAAGGATAGAACCTATGCTAAGAAGAAGGTGCAATGACGGGGAGAGGGAGGGTTTCCAACAGCTAATTCAACAAAAATTAAGATCCTAAAGTACTAAACAAACAAATAAAAGTGAAATCAAACACACGCGTGCACGAAAGTCATTACTACTGCACCTTTTCAGAGTAGCAGCAGTAGCATCATTCAATTGCAGAGCATCAATCATTTCATTTTCTTCATTCCTTTCCACCGCAACAGCAGCATTCATTTTTCACATTCTTTTCCCCTGCGACTTTCTTCCTTCTCTGAGATATTGTAGATCTGGAAGAGAAGCAAAGAAAAAAACAACTAATTCAACGAAAATTAAGATTCCAAAACGACAAAAAGCAAATGAAAGCGCGACAACATTGGCATCAGATATAACCCAGCCAACAGAGGAAAGCAAATAATTCAATAGTAATTAAGCTGAGAAAACAATGCATATACCTTTATTGGCAGTGTATAACAATGAAATATATTCTTGGCAGAACTCTGGTATATTTTAGATCTTGAATATAATCAAAGAGAAGACTACTAATTTAACAGAAATTAGATTACAAATCAATAACTAACATATAAAACTGAGATAGCATGGATAGAGATGACCAACCAGCAAATTATTGTAAATGTGCAATTTGAGAAGTATACCTTACTGTTCTCCTGTTGTATTGCTGAAATGTTTTGTAGTCCATCTCACAATTTTTCTTCCTGAACTGACTTCTTGTTTGCACTGACTTCTTGTTTGCACCAACATCGCTTCCTATTGATGAGATGACGGTTAACATAATGATTACATATCAAGCTAAATGGTATAAATTTCTATCTATACTTACAGAAAATCAATCTATTACTAAACATCGGGCTGTTCACTAAAAATACTTACTTTATTACAATTTTGTGCATATATTGTAAACCTTTTCATAGATTATATTTTCTGTCGAGTAGTATTAGATTTGAGCTTATATTCTCTAACATAAGCCTAATAAGAATAAGTCATGACTCGAGCCTGAGTCTTAAGTCCAGCAACTTGAGCCTTTTGACCACGCGATTGGTTTTGTTCAGTCAAGCACATTTATGCCTTTTGGGGCACTTGAATTTGAGAAAGCTCATATGCTCTCATAGTCTCATTCATCTATGTTGAATTAGATGATGATATAATACAACATAATGTTGCAAAAACTTTTCTGTTCCATCTCGAATCACAATTTCAGAAACCCACCAATACAAATCTGAATGATGCAACACTTGCAGAAGCCACAAACAAATACATCTGAGTTATTTCTCATATGAGAAAGCTTATATCCTAAAATGCATGTCAGAATTAGATGATAATACAATAGAACATAATGTTGTTATCACTTTTTTATGTCTATCTCTACTTACAGAAGCCCATTAATATAAATATGAACTGTGGGTGTGTTGTTGTTGTATGAACGGTGCAACATCTACAAAGTCATCAATATAGACAGCAAAGATAATTCATGCTTGAAAACCACCAACAACAAACCCGGTATAATCCCACATAGTGGGGTCTGGGGAGGGTAGTGTGCAGGGGCAGATTTAGGGGGGTGGAAGGGTGTTCACCCGAACCCATTCGCCAAAAAATTACACTGATATAAAAGGCAAAATCTGTTTTGTTTTTACCTCTATATATTATGTTTTGAATCCCCTTTACACAACCCAAAAGAATAGCTTAGTAGTCAAGGGGGTTCAAAACATTTGTAAGGTCATTAGTTCTATTCTCACTAGCTACAACCTTTCTAACTTTTTCCTTTTTTGAACCTCCTTGGCGGTAATCCTGCCTCCATCACTGGTAGTGTGTACGCAGCCTTACCCCTACCTTATGGAGATAGAGAGGCTCTATCCAATAGACCCTCGGCTCAGAGAAGCACAAGCACCACATTAAATAAGAGAAAAACAAGAATCACAACAGAGAGAAGCCATGTAAAAGTAGCATAAATCACAACAAATAATGAGAAGACCGCAATGAAAGAAATGACAGGTAGTCATAGAAATCTAATGCCAACAGAATACTAAAGTACGTGCTAATACTACCGGTATGACAAGGAGAACACTAAACTAACTACCCTACTACCTTAATCTTCGACCTCCACACCTTCCTATCAAGGGTCATGTCCTCGGTCAGCTGACGTTGCGCCATGTCTTGTCGAATCACCTCACCCAAATTCTTCTTCGGCCTACCTCTACCTCTCCTTAGGTCTTCCAATGTCAACCTCTCACACCTCCTGACCAGAGCGTCTGTGCTCCGCCTCCTCACATGTCCTAACCATCTAAGCCTCGTTTCCCGCATCTTGTCCTCAATTTGGGCCACACTCACCATGTCTCGAATAACTTCATTCCTAATCATATCTAACCTAGTGTGCCCGCACATCCATTTCAACATCCTCATTTCTGCTACTTTCATCTTCTGGACATGGGAGCTCTTGACTGACCAACATTCAGCCTCATACAACATAGTTGGCCTGACTACCGCTCTGTAGAACTTACCTTTGAGTTTTGCCGGTACCTTCTTATCACAGAAGACACCAAAAGCAAGTCTACATTTCATCCATCTCGCCCCAATACGATGTATGACATCTTCGTCGATCTCCCCATCTCCTTGTATAATAGACCCAAGGTACTTAAAACTTCCTCTCCTAGGGATGGCTTGTGAATCCAGCCTCACCTCCCCTTCCCCTTCCACTTCCTGAGTCATCCCACTGAACTTACACTCCAGGTATTTCGACTTAGTCCTACTCAACTTGAAACCTCTAGATTCCAGGGTCTGCCTCCACATCTCTAACCTCGCGTTAACGTCGTCTCGCGTCTCATCAATCAATATAATGTTATCTATAAATAACATGGACCACAGTACCTTCCCTTGGATGTGGCGCGTCAATACATCCATCGCTAGGGCAGACAAAAAAGGGCTAAGAGCCGACCCTTGGTGCAACCCCATCATGACCGGAAAGTGATCTGAGTCCCCTCCTACTGTCCTCACCCTGGTCTTAGCTCCCTCATACATGTCCTTAATCGCCCTAATATAAGCAACAGGTACACCTCTAGCCTCCAGACATCTCCACAGGACCTGCCTCGGTACTTTATCGTAGGCCTTTTCTAAGTCGATGAAAACTATATGCAAGTCCCTCTTCCTCTCCCTATACTGCTCCATCAATCTCCTAACAAGGTGAATGACTTCCATAGTCGAGCGCCGCGGCATAAACCCCAAATGGTTCTCGGAATAGACATACTCCTCCTCACCCTCAGCTCCACCACCATCTCCCAAACTTTCATGGTCATGCTTGAAAACCAATGAAACTATTTCTTTACACCGGAAAATAGAAATTGTCGTAAAAAAATTCATACATTACATCAATGTTTCATATATGATGATGTGGCATAGCACATACTAGACCTTGTTGTAATGTGTAAAAAAAACAGTAACATCACAGTAACAGGAAAATAAAAGCTAACCTGAATGTAAGGATTTCGCTTCATAGTTACTTTCTTGGGTAATTTCTCAGCAAGCGTTGGCCAAAATGCACTTAATTCATCACGTACCTGAAGACATATAGTTTGGTTTCTCCTATTAGAAGATGTTGCACAATGAAACTAACGATTTAAGCATCAAATCATAAGACCAAATATACTACTTCCTCTGTTCCATTTATTGTGATGCTATTTTCTTTTTACTATATCCCAAAAAGAATAACACATTTCTATATCTAGAAACAATTTAACACATTTCACTCGCCACGTGGATTCAGATGGATTAGCCTCAGCCTCAGAAGTCCCAAGGATTGGTTTTTTCTGTAGTAACACTTCAATACAAGCAAGGACAGATTTTGCAGTAGAATCAAGATCATATCCACCTTCAAGTGCCATAACCATCCTGCCTCCCACCAACTCCATTACTATATGATAAGTATATTAAAGTAAGTAAAGTTCCTAGGACAGTCACATTATGGAAACCAAATGACATGTAAAAGAGAGAAGAAAGAGAATCAGAAGAGCTCATTTTTAGATGCAACTGGAGAATGCAGGAGAAAAGACCGACAGAGGACTCGGAAGTAAAGAAGAGACGTAACTACTAACTAAAATCACAGTACTTATAACAATCACTTTGAGCTCACCTTGTGCAACATCATAGAATACCCATACGGAGTAACACAACATTCACCAAGAGGATCGCCAATAGCTGCTCACATCATAAAAATAACACCATAAGAGTAATAAATCAAGCTATATAGACGAGAGCAAAGAAGAGAAAGTTGTAGCAATGATTACTTCTAAATAGATTATCAGAAAGAAAATATGAGTAATGTAGAATGTTCTTTTAGGGAATAAAGGCATGTCTCATGTTGCCAAATATTTTACACCTCTTAGCTAAGCAGGATTTCATAAATGTTAAACAGTTAAAGGATAAGAAAAGAAACAGCATGTGCATAAGAAATCAATTGCTGAAAGTCTATATGATAAGAAATAGATGCATCATAATTTCTGCACAGTATAGGTTTCAGCATTAACCGCAAACCAGTTAATGAAAAAGGCTTGCTACCCCCCCCCACACACACACACACACACAACCAAAGTAAGCCTCAATGCGTTATTGGTACACTTGCCCTGCCCTGAAAACGCCTTTTAAAACACTGCTTCACATCATCTTCCAGGGCAATTAGAAAATATTGATTACAACAACAGGGCATAACAAAAAAGGTCCATTATGCAGAACCCTTCAGTTTCCATGTATTTGTAAGCCTTATCCGGTTTATATCTCTAAACTTCCCGAAGGATCCAGCTTTAAATCAGAAATGTCTATATCAAATCATAAGGGAGAAAATTTTGAAGATGTCAAAGTTTATTACTGCTGCAGCAAAAGATGCAAATCCCAAAGTGCAATATTTTCAAGGATAAGAAGTGACGAAGCCTGCAGTAGATACAAATTACAGATACAATAAACTGTATCAAGTGGAATATGGATAGTTTGATCAACAAATATCAATGCCCAAAAAATTGAAGCTGTTGTAAGAAAATGCTTTTATAATCAAGCATGTAAAATTTAAAAACTTGATAACTGAAGTTGCGAGAGAAAGGAGATAATAAAGGAAAAAATATACAAATGGCCAGAAGATCTCAACAGATGTATCTCCCAAGTTTCTACTTACCTGCATCAAATCCAGCAGATATCATAATCAGGTCAGGGCAGAATTCTTTGGCAATAGGAACTAATATATTGTCCCATACAGCAAGATAATCTGCATCATCACACCCGGCATTCTCCCAAGGAACATTTATGTTGTAACCTGCTCCAGGCCCTTCTCCAATCATGACATGTGATCCGTCTTCACCATCTGGATAGAAACTTCCGGACTCGTGCCTAGTTGGGATACAGTGATACACCCAAAAAAAGACTTAGTTGGGACAGCTAATGATACACCAGACCCACAAAAAAGACTTAGTTTTGATAATTTAAGACAATAATTCAGCCTTCGGGTTTCGAGAATAACACGAAGAGTAAAAGCAAAGAGTACAATTCCCAAATACGCTCAAAATTCTTTCAGGAAGCTTTCACGTATCTTGTTGTATGATGTCACATACGAATAGAAAAAACAAGTAATAACTGAAAATGTTACAAATACCTATGTACAGAAAAGAAAAGTACTCGAGGGTCCTTCCAGAACATTTTTTGAGTACCATTTCCGTGATGAACATCCCAATCAACAATCAAAATCTTTTTAATGCCCAGATCAACCTGCATGGTGTTATTTAGCATATTAAATCACAATATGTGCACATTGCCACCAAACTAATCAAAGATCTGGATGAGCTCTGACAGCTGATGATTAAAAATTGCACTTACTCTTTCATCCAAGAGATAACTTGTTGCAATACCAACATTGTTGAACAGACAAAATCCCATTGGTTCATCTTCTTCAGCATGATGACCAGGAGGCCTGACAATGGCAAAGGCAGAATCCAGTTCTCCTTCCGCAACTTTCTCAGCAACCTATATTGTGCATACACCTAAGATTAAAGCCCTCTAAAATAGTAATGTGTTGCAATCCCTTCAAACCCCAATTCTATAACTGCATCACCGGAATCAGGAGTGAGAGGACTAGTTGTATTGATGATCACATTGTAGCAAGAAACAAGTTTCATAATCCAGTACCAAAGAGCTTATAAATGATCATGTAAAATTGGGCAGAGGTTTTACATCTGACACTGATGCTCATAATAGCAGATGGATAAAACATAGAATGGTCCAGCTAAAAGGCTCTTGCAAATATTTTTCTTGTTATCAAAAACAATTTCAAATAGATCATGAAACAGCAAACAACAGCAGATTCCTTTAGTTCAATTAGTCTAAATTTGCAAGCGGAAATGCTGCGGGTGGACGGAATTATTTGTATATCTGTCATTTCTTTTGGGTCAGTTAACAAGCTAGAGAAAAGTGACATCCAATGAGACTTATGCATACAACAGATTCTGAGTGCCATACCTCAATGACCGAACCAGCAGCAAGATAAGCGGCTTCTGATGAGCCTTCATTGAAATATATGGAATTAAACTCCTCAAGAGTCCTCTTTCTTCTTGAAAATTTCTCTGAACTTATTTGTTTAATCAAATTAATGTGACCTTTGGTGTGAACCAATTCTATATCTTTATCTCTTGCTTCCTTTGCATTCAGAATAAGGCATCTGAAACAGAACAGATCACTAATACCTTTTAGAACGAATTTACTTGATTTACCCGCTACATCGGACAAAAATGGAAAAGAAAATGAAGCGGATCAAAATACTTCATGGAGAATCCAAGAATAAAATAAAATAAAAAACAGATACAGTTATACTCCATTTTGTTCCATCTTATTGGCACTCTTCCCATAAGAATGACATCTTTTTATATTTAGAAACTCTTTAACTTTAAACTTCTCCTTGTGCACTTAATGACATACTCTTATAGCCATAGATATGTCATGGCATGTTTGACCATAAGCTCGTAGAGACTTTTGGAGTATGTCAAAACTCTTTCTTTCTTAAACTTCATTCCCCGTCAAACACCAACATATTAAATGAAACAGAGAGAGTGACATTTACATCAAAAGATTCAGGCTTTGAGTTATCACCCTACAGAGAGAGGTTACTAAAATCATGTTATGTGGGTTTCGCAAAACATAACCTCCCAAACCAGAAAAAAAGACAATCAGCGTAAAGATAGTAAATTATGATAAATCCTCCGAATGGACACAAGGATTCATATAACTTCCAACTTGTTCGGAATTGAAGTATAGTTGAGATAGTGGGTTGCTAAGCAGATAACAAGGAATTACAAGAAAATCACCAAAGACATAGCCAGTCTGTGACTCAGTTCATAAGATAGGCATGTTTGAGTCTTAAGTTAGCACCAACACATAAAATAGACATGTTTTACAATAAAAATTAAACGGAATTTAGGAATAAAAAGCTCAAAATGATCGAACACTATGGATGTGTTTGGTATGGAGGAAAACATTTGGTCAAAATATCTTGGAAAACATTTTCTCTAGGAAAGCAAGTTCCTTAAAAATCAGAAAAATAACTTCCTTGGTGAGAGTATGCAAAACAAGTTCTATAAGTGACATTCCACGCCCATTGTCTCCTCCAAACCCTACCCTACTACCCCTGCCACTCCCCAACCCCGTCTGATCCCACCTCCACGGGGCAGAGGATCCAGTACATTAATTATGGGTTCCCGTGAACCCAATAACTTTTGTCTAGACCTTGTATTTGTATTGAAAAATTTATTAAATTTATAAGAATATTTAATGTGGAACCCAGTCCGTTAATCCAATTATTATTGTATATTAACTTGAGATTTCCATAGGAATCCATAAACTTAAAATCCTGGATCTGCACCTCCACCTCCACCACAGCCCCCATGCTCACACCCCCACCCACCCCACTACATCCCCATTGTTTTTCCTAAATTATATTTTCTGCTTACTTGTTAAACACCATAAAATAAGCAAGAAACTCACTTATTTTCCAGGAAAACATTTCACATTTTCCTAGTGGAAGACATTTCCCTTGGTCAAACACGCCATGTTCTCGCCAATCGTAAACATACTATCTTCCAAAACTAGCTTTTACAGCCCAATTAACAATTCCGAGCACTCAGAACACTGTAGAATCACAATATGCAGCTTAATCATAGCATAATCACGCCTCACAAACCCTAGATGATCTCATGCAAAACCCAAAAAAAAAAAAAACAAATCAGGTGAGGATGTAACATTTATCTTGAGTTTAATTCTCTGATTACCTATTAGTAACTCCGGAATACTGGAGCTTTTTCCAGATGGCACGGATACGATTAGGGCTTTCGGGATGGCGATTATCGTCTGTGCATGAATGCTTACACATTCCCTCGTCGTATATCAACCCAACCCGACGATCCCTGCTTTCTTCAATGTTAGTATTCACCCCCATTGAACAATGCAGTGATGAAAATTAGTGGAGCTAGTAGCTACCTTCTGGCTTCTGCTGATATTAAATGATTCACTCTTTTTGTAATCCTTTGCTTGAGCACTAGAAATCAAATGTCAGTCTTTTGCATATATCAAGCCCACTGTTTGAAAAACAGGGCGAAGATTGTGTAGAGAATATAATCAAATTGACATGCATTAATAATGTGACAGATTTTCGGTCTTCTTCTTCTCCGTCGATTTCGAGTCTCCTCTTTACGATGCTTTTTCACATGTCGTAAATATGTTGCGAAAGCAAGTATTATGTCCGATATTATATGGTATGATTATCATTATTTTGGGAATTAAATAACTTTTTTACAATTGTATCAAAGTATTTTTCAAAATTCTTTTATTATAAAATTTTACACAACATTAATATCTTATCTTTGATCAAATATTTATGTATGTGATTAGTTTTTGGAAACGTGCATTGCACCTATAAACTTCTTAAAATAACATAAATATGTATCGTCTAAATGTTTATATAATTAATTATATCACAAATATAAAATTTTATTATTATGAACAACTTAGTTAATTTAACGAAAAGAATATGTCATTACTTTTATTACTGTGTAGTGATTGAATATTGGCTTGGCAAAATTGCAAAAGTTTCTAAAGTCTTCAGTTTGCTTTGTTCATGTACCTATTAAAAAGGTTCTAGCATATGAAATTTGCTTAATGTAAATAATAAAAAATAATTATAAAATAAGCTATACGTCTAGAATTTCAATCAAATTTATATAAAGAAACATTGGAGAAGAGAAGAGAAGAAAGATTATTTAGAAGCTTTTGGATGGAAAGGAAAAAAAAATGTAGCATTAAACCCTCCTTGTATTTTATTTCATTTAAGTGTTTCTGAACATATTATTTCTTGTAATATATAATAATATTTATTAATAACTTTATATAAAGGCTTGCACTTTACAAAGAAAGTTAAAAATGAAAAAATGATAAATATTTTTTTAGTATCATGTTATGCTTCACAAATTGCATCCTCAACTCTATTGGACAAAGCTTTGTATCACTTGTTACACCTACAACAAAAATATTCTTAGCTTCAACACAAGTTGGGGTTCAAAATATTAATATTTCATATGAATCCAAATTAATAAATTATCTTGAGTAATAAAATATAGAAAACAGAATGAAAATAATGATGTTTTTTCCTTAAATAGAGCACTCTGATACTCAATGCAAGGAAAGATGGCAATAATAATAATTTTACCTACTTTTTCCATAATAGTTACAATAAAATGATCTCCAAATAAATAAATAAGTTCTCATGATTCCCGAGACATATCATAAAAAGTGACATAAACACTTGAAGTGCTATTGCAAACTACTGCTACTACTAATAATAATAAAAAAATAGAGAAAGTATTAGTTCAATATATAAGCATTGTGATGAATTTGCTAGCAGCATGCAGCTAAAGAGAAGAAATCTGAGATGAAGAATTGAGAGAAATTTCATAGAAAAGAGGAAATGCTTTGTTTTCTGTACAAAACGTAATGAAGGTAAAGAAGCTACTAAAGTGTTTTTAACTAACTAACCGCCTAAGTAATGACAGTTGTACTTCACTAACTATCTCACTAACTATAGTTAAGTTAACTAACTGCAATTAAGCTAACTAAGATTAACCTACATCCTTTACATCCCCTCTCAAGCTAGGACTGGGAAAAACGTTGAGAAGTCCTAGCTTGGACATCAAATATGAATGTTGAAGTCGACCGAGTCCTTTTGTAAGGATATCAGCTTCCTGCTCTATTGTAGCACAATAGAAAGTGGAGACGAGGCCTTGTTGAATCTTCTTACAGATGAAATGACAGTCAATGTCAATGTGCTTTGTGTGCTCATGAAAGACATGATTGGCAGCAATATGAAGAGCTAATTTGCTATCATTGTAGATAGGCGCGGGGGAATGATGTTGCACTCCTAGCTCCTTGAGTAAGCCAAGGATTTATATAACCTATGCAATAGTGGAAGCTAGGTTGCAATATTCAGCTTCAGCTGAGCTTCTAGAAATAGTGGATTGTTTTTTAGACTTCCAAGATATCAGGGAAGTACCGAGCTTAACGAAGTAGCATGTAACTGATTTGCGTGTATTAGGGCATACATCCCAGTCTGCATCACAAAATGTTGATAGTGATTCGGAATAATGAGCAGTCAAGAGAACTCCCAAGTCAGGACTATTCTTGATATACTTGACTACCTTAAGTGCAGCTTCCATATGAGAGACTTTAGGACTATGCATGAACTGGCTTAAACTTTGAACAGCTAAAGAAATATCTGGCCTTGTGATGGTCAAGTAAAGGAGCTTTCCCAAGAGCCTTTGATATGGTCCTGGATCAGTTTACAATATGTCATTAGATGATCCTGTATGAGTGTCAAAATTCAGTCGTAGTAAGCTTCACATTAGGTTCTATAGGGCAGGATACAGGCTTGGAACCTGAGAGTCCCAACTCAGCTATGAGCTCTAGAGCATATTTGCATTGGTGCATTAATATACTATCACTATTTTGTGCAAACTCTATGCCTATGAAGTATTTAAACTCTCCTAGGTCCTTGATCTTAAATGAGGATTGTAAGTCATCCTTGGTCTATTGAATCATGACAATACTATCACTAATGATAAGGAGATCGTTAACATATACTAGGACAACCACCATGTGATATGCTGCTCTTTTGATGAACAAGGAATAATCCAAATGACTCTGCTGAAAACCAGCATCCACCAAGGCTGGTGTTAGCTTGAGATTCCATTGTCTGGATGTCTGCTTAAGTCCATAGAAAGACTTAAGCAGTTTGCAAACTCTGGATTTATTTTTTGATCCCCCTGAAACCTTGAGGTATTTCCTATACACCTCCTCAGAAAGATCACCTTACAAAAAGATATTGTAAACATCCATTTAATGAATAGACCATTGTCTTATGGCTGCAATGGACAACACACTTCTAACAGTAACCATTTTTACCACAGGTGAAAAGGTTTCTTGATAGTCTAAACCTTCTCCTCTGATTATACCCTTTAGCTACCAAACGAGCTTTGAACCTTTCTACTTCTCCTTATGCCTTATATTTGATTTTATAAACCCATTTGCATCGTATTACCTTCTGTCCCTGTGGCAAAGATACCAATTCCCAAATCTTGTTATCCTCTAGTGCCTTAATTTCTGCCTGCGTTGCCTCTACCCATCGCTTGTCCTTTACTGCCTCTGAATATGATGTAGTTTCCACCTCAACTGAAAAGTTAGCCAAGTAGCTTTGATACTTTTAAGAAAATACTTCATATCCAATTACTTCTGAGATAGGGTATCTGCAACAACTTGCAGAGTTTAGCCTGTCATTTCTAACATAATCCTTAAGCCATATTGGAGGCTTAGATACTCTAGTTGATTTTCTTGTTTCCTCAGCATGAGGTGGAGCAAAAGAATTACGAGGACTATCAATATTATTATGCTCAACAGAATGTGGAATGTCCTATTCATTTAAGGGAACATGAGTCACAACAGGTGAACATGGCACATTGGTTACTTCAGGATGATTACCAGCAATAGAACTAGCTACATCATTTGGTTCCTCAGCAAAATCTTTTATTGGCACTGGAGTCATATTCAAGAATAATGGTTCCGATGAGTCTTCTATTGTATGAAAAGGAAATATATCTTCATAGAATACTACATCTCTACTTATAAAGAACACTCTATTTTCCAAATCCAAAAGTTTGTAGCCTTTCTGATGTGCAACATTTCCCAGGAGGACTGACCTCATAGCTCGAGGTGCAAATTTATCATGACCTGTCAAGTTAGTAGCAAAACATAGGCATCCAATTACCTTTAGATGTGTCAGTGAAGGTATCTTACCCAAAAGCAATTCATATGGTGACTTACGTGCCATAACAAAAGAAGGAATTATGTTGATGATGTACACATCAGTATCAAATGCAATGCCCCCCAATATTTAATAGGTAAATGGTCTTGAAATCTAATTGCTCGAGTAGTCTCGAGTATGTGTCTATGTTTCATTTCCACAACTCCATTATGCCGGGAAGTATATGGACAGGAGCTTTGATGGACAATCCCATGCAGTTGAAAGAAGTCACTACATGCACTGTTAAAAAACTCACTCCCATTGTGTGATCTAAACATTTTAATTTGCTTCCCAAATTGTGTTTTGATCATAGTAATAAAGTTTTTGAGTAAGAAAGTAGCATCAGATTTAAGTCTCATAAGAAACACCCAAGTCCATATGGTAAATTCATCAACCAATGTAAGAAAATATTTTATAGCATTGCGAGTAGCAATTTTAAAAGGTCCCCGCACATCCATATGAATCAAATTAAAACTATGTAAACTTCTGCTAGTGCTAGTTGGAAAAGGTACTCTAGTTTATCGTGCTAGGGGACAAACTTCACATTTAGACATTGAATCATTATCTAGTGTACCACCATAGTGTTGTATACTAGGAATCCTTCTGAGAACTTGAACTAGAACATGTCCTGTTCTCTTATGCCATATCTCTATGCTTCCTTTACTAGTTGCTGCAAATGCTGTATTTATTGTCTTTCCTAATGCTGCTGGTAGTAGGTACATACCTTCTTCCTTTCTACCAATCTCCTTCACCATCCCAGATAAGAGGTCCTGAAATACACAACATTTAGGAAAGAAAGTAACACTGCATTTAAGATTCTCTGTCACTTTAGAAACTAACATGAGAATTGAACTTAAAGGCTAGTAACATACCGCATCTTTCAGTACATCACCTCCAGTGAGCTGACACTCTCTTATACGAGAAATTAGTGCTGAATCTCCAGTAGGTAATTGCACTTCTCCTGAATTTCCTATTGAAGTTTTATTTTTTAGTAAATTTTGTCATCAGTCATATGGTTAGTAGCACCGCTATCTACTATCCATTTGCAAAGTTCAAAGTTTCACATAATGTTACATTACCATAAAAATATTTACCTGCCATATTGGCACTTGCTCCTGCAGTAGAACCTTTATTTAGTAGTTGCAGCAATTGATTGTACTGTTCCTTGGTGAAGAATTGAGCTGGTTCAACATTGCTGCTTGGTTGATATGTGTTTTTTGTTGGTGAAATTGTCATTCCTTGTTGTCTAGTTGTGTCAATCATGATTGCATTTGCTTTCTTCTTCTGCTTGAAATCAGGTGGATATCCAATAATTTTGTAACAAATCTCCTTTAAATGTATTGTCCTGTTACAAAAATCACATTTCATTAGTTTGTAACATTCATTTCTAGTATGGTCTTTCAAATGACAAAAATCACATTCTAAACTATAGTTTCTCCTTGCTCTAGATGTAGAATGGGCGGTAAACAAAGCAGTATGATCATTATGCCCAACTTGCCCATAAGTACCACCAGTAATCAATTTCCTACTTTCATCCCGAACCACCATAGCATAAGCCTTATCTATAGATGGTAAAGCTGGCATCAATAGAATCTGGCTCCTTGCTTGCTCAAAGTTCTCATTCAATCGCATCAAAAATTGTAGCAGTCGTTTATACTCCAATTAATCAACATACTCAGTGGCTGATGGAGGAGGTGACATTATCGAATCATATTCTGTCCTGAGATCTTTTAACTTGGTAAAATAAGTCGATACTGACGAAATCCCATGTATTAAAGTAAATATTTCCTTGTGCAAGTAATACAACCTCGATGCTTTTGCTTTTTCAAATCGCTCCTTGAAAGCAGCCCATACCTTCTATGCATTCGAAGAAAAAAACACTCCTGTAACTAAATCTTTGCTCACATTGCTCATGAGCCATGTAGTCACAATTGTATTACACCGGTCCCACTGACTTCCCAAACTTGGACCAAAATCTTCCTTCGATGTCGATCCACCAACCAAACACAATTTGTTCTTACCTAACAGTGCTATTCATCGCACGACTCCAAAGAGAGTAATTTTCCATACATGTTAATACGAGTCCCGCCAACATGGATCCTGGACCATCAGACGCATGCAAAAAAAAAGGATGATTGTGATCTAAAACAATTGAACTAGGTACTACTCTGGTGTTCGCATCAGCTCCAATATTCTCGTTAACAGTCAAATTCTCATGAATCGCCATTAAAAATTGCAAAATTAGGGTTCAAAGCTTCTAAACTTGAGTAGATTCTCTCGAACTATCTTCAATTTCGCGAAGAAATTCCCTAGAATCACTCGATTAATGGCTCTGATACCATGATGAATTTGCTAACAGCATGCAGCTAAAGAGGAGAAATATGAGATAAAGAATTGAGAGAAATTTCATAGAAAAGAGGAAATGTTCTGCTTTTTGTACAAAATGCAATGAAGGAGAAGAAGCTACTACAGTGCCTTTAATTAACTAACCGCCTAAGCAATGACAGCTCTACTTCACTAACTATCTCACTAACTATAGTTAAGTTAACTAACTGCAATTAAACTAACTAAGATTAACCTACATCCTTTACACATTGCCTTTGCCGCGATCTTTACATCTCCAAATTACCATAGTTTTTGTTTTCATTGTGTAATGTTTGTAATAACAATTATAAAGAGCAAAAAGATATAAAGGCATTACGTGAGAGTGTAAATCATATAATTTCAATAAAATTGTTAAACTATATTGTGAAGGTTTTGATCACCATTATTTTTTTCTAAAATATATTTCAATTGATTTAAATTTTAATTTGCAAGAGTTTCCCATCTGTAAAATATTTGCAGCTAATTGATTATAGTAGTCCATTGAAAAACTCCTACATTGACTGCGAGACACCTCATTACTGATATTTTATAAATCAACGTGCTAATAAAATTGCAGGATTTTTTTGTTGACGAAATTCAGAAATATACCCCTCTACCGGAAAAAAACCTTTTTTTTTATATATATTGTTGTTATTTTTAATACGCATTTTTATGGTACTAATATATCATCTCCTATTGCTTTTTGAGCCGAGGGTCTCCTGGAAACAGCCTCTCTAACCTTCGGGGTAGGGGTAAGGTCTGCGTACATATTACCCTCCCCAGGCCCCACTTGTGGGATTATACTGGGTCGTTGTTGTTGTCGTAATTTTTTTTCAACAGTAGTAAAAACGTGTTTACCATAAGACAAATAAGCTTTGTAAATTAATATTAACGTTATATTGCCCCATAAATTGATTCGTTAATAGAAGTAGAGCTTTACTAATATGCTTTATAATATCTTTATACATTTGACAATGTAAGATAATTATACGAAGTTTGAGCAAAAATATTCAAACCATTATACTTCAACTTTAGCATTAAATTAATGATCCAGTCAAACATGTTATAGCTATAACTCATTGTATTATAAGTAATACGATTCTTTAATTTGATTTTATTTTATCCATAAGTATACTCTATAATTATTTTAACATGTCTTTACAAATAACTTATGAATATTGACTAATATTTAGTTGTTAGTAACGTTTATTACTGATTGAATCTCTTTCCCTAATTTTGCACGATTTGTCGGCATACAATTATAAATTCGCATCAAAATAACGAACCTTTTTATCATTTACCTACTAATGTCTGTTTAAATTAATTGCATCTTATCGTATATTATTTAAAATATCTATAACTTAAAAACACACATCTCATCATATCATTGCAAATAAATAATATACCATTTAAAATAAAATTATTTACATATTTAAGTAACAAATCAAAATTGTTTCCGTTTTTCTGCTATAGACAGCACAAAACATTTTGAGTAACCTTCCCCTCCACATTACCTTATATTTATTACTAGATAAGTTTCGGCCCGTGCAAAAATACGGGCCCAACAATTTCAGTTTGATGTAATAGTTAGCCAATTAATTAGAGATGTTTTTACTTTTTAGCTACTATTTAAAATGTATTTACTTTTTAGTCAGTGCTTAATAATTTTTTATCCGCCCGGATAAAAATACCTCAGTGCTAAACATGGTTGATGTATAAATATTAAAGACATGATGTCCTTAACTTCATGAATGTTGTATAAATATTAAGGACAAAGTGTCTTGTATTTGCACATTACGTTGTTAAACTTTAGGACATCATGTCCTTAACATCATTTGTGTAGTGTAAATATTAAGGATATGACGTCCTTAACTTCATGTTTGCAGTGTAAATATTGAGGACACCATGTCCTTAATATTTACACAATACATGAAGAAAGGGTAAAAATATTTTTTCGGGTTAATTTTAATAGAGTAGTGGTTATTTTTGCTCAGCATTCAAAATACTAGATAAAAACTAAATATCTTGTTAAAAAGTAGTTATCCCACGCCATTTCTACTCGTTTGTATGTTGGATATTTGTGCATTCCCTAATTCCTAATAGTAATACATTTTGCTATTGTCTTTGTTTTAAAGAGCTTGTTTTATTTCTTCCAATTTCGAGCAAAGGTTTATGTTGAATGTATTTAATAGGAAATGAAATTTCAGTAGCTTTATCCTAGAACAGTAAGAATAATCATGGAAGCTTTTTTTCCTCTGCTCCTTTTGTTCTTCGAATGTCCTCCTTTTGGGGGGATTTACTTCTATTTTCTTTCTTTTTAACATCTCCTTTTTTTTTCGAGGACCCTCCCATTTAACAACTTAACATAAATATAGTGGGAAATACTTTTTTCACTTTCCACTTATATTTTCTGAAAAGTGAAAGTGACGAAATTACCAATTTGCTTCGTTGAACTGAAACTTTTCTAACTAAATATATATTATGATAAATTTTGCAACCCATATTGAGCTTATTGATACAAACAAATATATAAAGAAAGTTTCTTTTTCTCTTTTATTTAATTGGAGTTTCAATATGTTATCCGGAAAAAATTTCAAATCCAAATTAAAATGTACATTGATTGAACCTCCCTTTCTAGACTAATTAAATCCTGCTTAAGCCATTCTTCGCCAAAAATATTTGATATTCAAGAAACTTCAAAAGTATAACAAGCTACAACTTTTTTTTCATTAATAAATAAATAAGTAATGAACTTAATTAAATGTAAACATAACCTCGACAATTTAAAAATCAAATTCTAATATCGAAATGCTTGTAAACTTTCTTTCAAAATAAGATCGTACAAAAGATATTGAAAATTTTAATAAACATAATTTATTATTATAAACATAAATTAATGAGTTGAGCTTAACAAAAGGAATGAAGATTCATATCGTCGGCCCCAACTTATTCAGGGCTAATGTATAATAGTTGTTGTTGTTGTTGTTATTGTTGCGTTTAACTTTTCTTGTCCTTCAAAATGCATGTTATGAAAGGACATTTTTCTCCATTTTCTTGCTTTAGCCGGAATCTTTTTAATCAAATTTGTATTATGCTAAAAATTTTGAGTTAAAAAACCTTTAATTGCCTATTAAGAGTAAGATAAAATATCAAGATTAGACTTAAAAGAAATATTTATATTAAAATAGTATAAAATTTAGGTGTGATCAAGAATTAGTTGTTCACGGGCAGTATAAAAAGGTTCAAAAATGAGGGTTCCAGGATTTTTCACATTTCTAACATTTTTAAGAAATACATTGATTAGTATGTTCATTTATAGTGATACTATTTAAGTTAACTCGTAAATAAGCACACTAATTAATTAAAATTTTGAAGCTCTAGTATAACATAAAGTAACATTTGAATAATAAATATAGCTTTGTCAACATATGATACCAACAGAATCTATCAAGAAAAATATCAAGATTTTGTGACACGATTACAAGAAATACCAAAAAAATTAACAATAATTTAAAATGTGATATGGCTAAGCATACGTGAAAGAAGAATTAGCCAAAAAACAATCTACTGTATCAACGAAGAGGCCAAAAAAGAAGGGAAGTACCATAATCTCAATGCGGGGCCCACCTTTTCAGATTGAAATAGCCAAAGGCCAACAGTGCTTTTCCTGACTTGAGAGTACCAGAGTGGGATCCACAAAGGGGCATTTTTAGTCCGGGCACTCAAAATTTAATTCAGCGCAACCACAGTAAAATTCCACTTGGACCAATGATATTACACGTTTTTCATGAAATGACCATAACGCCCTAGAGTTGCCAGGCAGGCATATCGTCCAGTTGCTAACTCCCTCTTATTAGATAGTAGAATTATTATTATTATTATTATTATTATAAAAAGAAAAAGAAAACTCACGTTTGCTATTAGAAAAGAAAAAGGTAACCTATTTTTCTCTCTTTGTCCACATTTATGATCACGTAAACCACATTTTTGGAGGGAAAATTTTAAAAGACCAAACAATTATTCCTATACTATAAGATGCCATTCGATTGTTCAGAAATTTAAATTGCAAAAATATTTAAAAGGTTGGCTCCACTTGCTGCCTCTACGTGTCAGTATGTAATTGGAGAGTCACGCAATTTCTTCCACGACCCTTCTGAAAATGTACCAATCGAAACACAAGCTCCGAACCTCTGGTTCGGATCCGAACCAAACCGAAGCTTAGACTCGAGCCGAACCTAACCTCGCTCCACAGTAGTTCGTTGAAAATTTCGCACTATTTTCGATCACTTTATCTCTCTCTCTCTCTCTCTCTCTCTCTCTCTCTCTCTCTTCAGAGCTACCATTTCCTATCGTCGATTGAAAAACCCTAGAATTCGAATACTCTAAGGATCCAAGCTCCATTGGTGTCAGCTTCAACATTTGCGTGAGTTTAATTTATGAATTTATCTTCAGATACTGTTATAAAACCCTAGTTTTCTCTATGCATGCACCAAATGTTTTGCATTCGATGGACACATTTAGTGCTGGATTTTTGGTGTTTTGAGGCTCTAGTACACTAAATTTGCAGCTTATGCTACCATTTTGTTCTTAATTGTTAGGTCAATTTGTGTTTTTTTAATGACAATGGTGTCCGGCCCAACTTGCACTCAGTTAGATTATTTCACCGGGTACCTGCTACCTCCTAGTAGCAAACATAACGAGTAACTCTGCCCACTAAGGCTTAGGCAGATGTGAAAAAATCACCTAGTTTTTTTGTCTTTTCTAGAATTTGAACCTTGGTCTCCCGTGCTTTTCACTGCATTGACTGCTATGCCACATCCTTGGGTGCTTAAGTAAATCACTATGTATTTATGTTTTTGAGATTTTTTAGATGATGCTACCTTTTTAGGTTTTTGACAGAGTGTGATTGGCATTTAGCAATATGTTGCCCCTTCTAATGCAATGTGAATGGGTGCTGATCTGCTTTCGGCTCCATTTTTGTAGATTATGTGGGCATTGAACTTGGAATCTGTCTTTTAAATTTCTATGTATAGTTTTATGTTGATTTTACTTTGGAATTATCATTCTTGGAACAGAATGAGTTGGAAGAACACTGATCTGAGAATTCTCAAATGTTCTCCGAATTCTGAATGGTTTTATAAAAAACAACTCTTTTAGCTAGACAAGAAGTCCGCCAGTGGAAGTAGTAGCTAGATTTACTTAGTTTGTTGTGCGAGGACTCGTCTCATCCATTATTTATATCTTCAAGCTACTCTTTTGTGTCTTTATCCCAACCCCCATGAGTTCCACGTTATTCTCTAGTGTCTAGATTTAAACTTGATGTTTTGAGCAGAAGTTGTGATAGGAAAAAGACGTAATAGATTCTTGTATATATAAACTTGAAGAATCAATTAGCACAAGAGGAGGTTGTTTTTGCATCTTGTAACTTTTTGTGTTACCACTAGTCTGGATAAGCATTAAGAAAGGGTATTAAGAGAACATCTTTGTGCAATGCCATTAAAACAATACATAGCACTGTTTAGTATGTTACATGGACAAGGGTGCGGATCTCTGATACAGATTTATCATCACTTATTCACGTAATTGTTAAGATTCGAGAGTATGGATAGAAGTATGGGTACCTGTGCTGAGATATTGGTAATAGATGTATGCTATTATTTGCACATACATGCACACAGTATATACACAGTTAACATATTAGGAGTAGTAATTAATTGAAAAGCATAGTTATTTATTAGGAGTAGTAATGAATTGAAAAGTCACTAGACCAAACAAGTGTTGATAGTTTCTTTGCACAGTACCTAATATTGCATTCCATTAGTACATCTCACGCAATAGCAACAATGAAACTAAAACCCAACCAACCGATGGTTCTTGGCTATGGTCGTAAGCAATGCACACTAAGTAAATTGAGCAAATCTGGTGCATATGCCACATAACTGCCAATCTTTTCGGATAGACACTTGGCGGGGAAGCAGGTTTTGGAAGATTCTTGTAACATAGCTGTAAATTTGATACTCGTTTTCTTGGAAATTGGAATAACTTATGGTTCTTACATTCTTTGCTTGTTGTATTTTTTCCTGTAGATAAGGATTGAGGTAGTTATTTGCTTTCAATCTGTTTCAGCATATGTCTAGTAACGGACAGCTGCATATAGAATTAAGCAGAGGTACTGGTAGTTATATTTATGTTATTAGATGTGTGCTTTCACGCTTCAGAAAGCAATTTGGAGTCTTTGAGTCGAGGAAGTAGTTAAATTTAGATTGATCTATGTGAACTTCTTCCTGCAGGAGTTGGTGTTTGTCAATTTTTGAAGGAAATGTTTTACTTTCCAATTTAGTGAAGACACTATGAAGAACTTTTTACTGTTCTCTGTTGCTATGTTTGTCGATTTATACATTGTTTAATTTTTAACCCTGTAATGCGTTGGAGTAAGCTGCATTCTGTTGTTTCATATTATTTTTGAAAGTAAAAGAGGTAGCTGGTAACTGCAAAGGGAAGTAAGTTGTTTGCTAGATAGTAGAGAGAATTTTTGGTGCAAGGAACAGATAGTTGGGGAGGTGTCACAGCTTGTTGATTTCCTGGAAACTATGTACTGAGAGTTATTTTGTTGAAGTTGTAATAGCATTAATAAAATATCATTTATAGAAAAGAAGAAGTAGAGCGAAGGGATCCTGAAGTTGCTTTCTTTTTGTTAACTTGCGATGATAGCACTGAAGGTCTATGAGAAAAGATTAGTTAGACTACCAAAAGGATCCTCAATGTTATTTTGTTTATGTTGTACTTTAATACACCCAAAGGAAAGAACGATTTCATCATTGTTGCCAGTGAAGGTAATCATAGTGTGGGAACGTAGAAGTCTAAAGCTGACTTTTTGCTTTGCGTTGCTTCTTTTCATGGTTCGTCTTCCCCAAGTTTATCAACATCCAGCCAAAGTGGAAACACTTAAAGTGAATTTGTTTTGTGGACATGCAAATGTTTTGGGGAGTTGAACATGTGCATTTTACTGAGGTTGAGTCGGTATCATCCTGCCTTTTGTGAGATAACATGTTAGAGAGTTCCACACTCTAGTCCGCTGCCCGCATAAGATAATATATTGATTCTTGTATTATGCTAGTATTAGGAATGCAAAGTTTAATACTGTCAACCAAATACTGCATTAGTTATACAGAGGTTAATACCATCAACCAAATGCTGCATTAGTTATACAGAGGTTAATACCATCAACCAAATGCTGCATTAGTTCTGTGAAAATTAATTTTTTCTTATTCAACCAACTAAACGTTATACCACTTATTCCCAGTACAAAAAAATCATTATACTACTTATCTGGAATTTTATGTTGGATTGTTCTTGTTTATTGTAGCCAACCAAGCAACTCCTTAGTGATGCGCTTGACATTTAATACACTCCCTCAAACTCAAGGTGATAAACAACTTGAGTTTGCAACTCTAAACTATGTCCTTCTCAAAAAAACAAACTCTAAACTATGAAGTGCTGCTGGAAATAAAATTGACTTTGGCAATGAGACAAAACTAACTTAGCATTATACAATTGATGGCGGTGCTATTGATCACTACTCTGGTATTACTACCATTTTCTCTTCACTTAACCCATCAACAGCGTGAGAATGCCTTGGCTGTGTTTTGCTGTGAATCCATCAGAATGATTGCATGTCGTGAACTTTACTAAGTTGATAATGACACACAAGATGCTAATGTGACAACTTGCTGGCATTCCACACTGCTGACTAAGTAATGGTTTGCCAATGACATGACGCTAATCAGGAATTGACAGGTCAATTGACATAAATGACTAACTTGAGATGGTGTCATAGATTGATCAGTAGATAAATGTAGAACTAGACAAATGTTGAGCCCTGACTTGACTGGTTAGTTGATGTGAACTGATAACATTAGTCCTAGACAGGTGTGGACCCCAACTTGATAGTTTAGCCAATATGGTTAGAAAATTTGGCATTGCAGTGGGTGCTGGCATATGGGAGTGTTGTCTACAGGGTGGAAACAACTTAAATTTGTACAGGATTGGCACGATACCATATGAAAAAAGAGAAAAAAGGAGAAAAACTTTGTGGATTTGGTTATTGACAACAAACAAGAGGACTCATTTTAAAGAACTTTTGAGCTACATGAAATAAGGAAAGTTTTTGGGATTCCTAATTATTATGACATAATCATTATGAATGTTCTACACAGTTTTTAATTACTATTAACTTTCAACTATGATGAAATTTATGATGAATCTGTCAACTTATACAATGACATAATCAATAGAGATTTCTACATAGTATTATTGATGATTCTCTCGACTCTTGACCAGTGTTATCAAAGGTGAAAGCGCAAAAAAGCTCTAAGGTTTGTTGGGGCTGTAAGTGCAAAATGCAAATAAAGCGTGGGATTTAAAGAAGAAAGGCTCAAACAGAGAAAAACTACAAATATGTATGTATAGTCTAAGACTAATATCTATAAGCAAAAATATGGACAAAGAAATTGAAGAAAATTTACGATAAAGTGAAATATTAATGGTTTAGTGTTGCTTCTTCACGCTAATGCTCATTGACGAGGAAAAGTATGCCTTAGAACCTTGATGACAACACTAGCGCTCACCAAGTGAGGCGAAGCGCTCAACACATTTTGAGCCTCGCTTCTGGGCTTAAGCGCGCCTTTGTTAAAACTGCTCTTGACAGGGAATAAGGACCCTGCATAATCATTTTTTAGTTTCTAATTAACTACTATTTGTTGGATCCAATTTAACTGCCTTGTTTACAACAAGCTAGGATCGCTCTGGTGAAGATTCTTCATATTGATTTTCTCAATTGAAATATGCTTACTTGAAAAAAAAATTGGTGGCAAAGAGCTATAAGTAGGGAAACCAGTATAAAAAATTCTAGCTACTACCAATTTGGTCATGTGGTAAGAAGTTCAAGTAGTTCCAATAAAGCATTACAAGCACAAAACATATGTTTGTTCCTAGGAAATCTCGGTGCTTAGGATTCTCAGTTCTGATCCAACTGGAGCATATTAGGCATGAGTGGGGCACAAGTTAAGATAGCTGAAGAGTCCTGCAACGAATGGTTTATAGGGGTTTTGATGAGGTGATAGTGCTATGATGTGGGAGGGGCATACTGTAATATGGGGATTGTGATTAGTAATTGATTGTCCACGCACGGTGAAAACAGCAACAGGAGTCAATTTTTATGGTTCCAATGGTATTGAGTTTAGTGATAACATTTGGTACTGGGCAAATAAGAAAAATGTATCACCACTAAGATTTTATTCAATAGACCAAAAACCTGTTATGGTGCTCTCGTCGTCGAACTTGCACATGCAGATCCTAAGGTCGCATGCCCAAAATTTTATGTCGTGTCCAGTGTCCAGCGTTGGAGCTGGGATCTTATTTGAATAAAAAATTAGAGCTTCAATGCCTTGCCCTCCCATTGAATATGAACATCCATAAGTAATTGGTTATGCCCTCTCTTTCATTTTCCTGATAAAGATTATGCCCTCGTTTTCATATTTTGCTCGTGTAGATGGTATCTTTGTGTTCATATCATATTTACTTATTCATTGAAGTAGTACCATCAAAAGTGTGAACATACAATTATTACTGCATGCCACTTTCTGGTAATCTCAAATAACATCTATTGACAACTATTGTTTAGCACTGTTGATAACAAAAAGCACTATGAGTGTTTCGACTTGACCTAACTACACTTGAATGATCTTCTTGCAGGAGTTTGAGGCAGTCATTCTTAACTTATAAGAGAATAGTGACCAGGTGACTGTCTAAATGCTGGATTGTACATCAGTTGCTATGTGAGGTTGTGAATTAATTGATATCCATTGATATATTTCTATGTTAGTAACCACGTAGCAACATTTAACAATCAAAGCTTTGGAGTTCAATCATCTATGCCTGGCAACGATGTTGGAGATAGGGTTCACAACTTCTTTGCACAAGACAGCTTGTCACAAGAGCAGCATCATTCCCCAGTAGTGGAGGGAAATTGGCCAGCTCATAGTAACAATCTGTGGGTTGGAAGTCAGAGACAGATAGGTGTACTGACTCCCAACACAAAGAATTACAATTTACAGAACTCTGGTAATTTGACATGTCATGTTTCTCTAAACTATTATTTGATAGCTATATCTCAGTCTGTTAGTTGTTCTCTTACATTTCTTTCATTTGCAGATAGTGGGAAAGGGCCGAGCAGTTACCCTTTTACCAGCCAACATGGGTTGAATTTTATGCAATCCACTCCAAGGCCTGAGTTTGCAAAGAGCCAGTCACAAAATCAGCAGGCAAATTTGAATGGTTACATGTATAGTAATCAGTTTCACCAGACAAGGCAGGATGAAGCAAAATTTCTCTCTATCGATACAGGTTATGATCAACGTAGTCTAGCCTCAGGAGGCCTATCTCCTTATGCATCACAGCAAGGAGTAGGTCCAGAGCAGCAGGCAAGAGTACCAGTTAGGTCAGAACCTTCTGAGAGTCCTGCTAGTTTTGATCTTTTTGGTGGTCAGCAAATGAATCGTCAGCAATCAAACATGCTGCAGTCTCTGCAGCGGCAGCAGTCTGGGCATAGTGACATGCAGCAAATGCAACTCATGTTGAAGATGCAAGAACTTCAGAGGCAGCACCAACTTCAGCAATTAGATGCCAGGAAGCAAAATACACTAAATCAGGCATCTGGTAGCCATCCCCCTGCATTGGTTCATGACACTACAAATTCTGGTGCACTAAATTATCCTTGGGCAAGTGATCTTGCCAACACAAAGTGGTTGCAACGTGGTTCTCCAATCATTCAGGGATGCTCCAATGGACTCAATCCAACCAACATTGGGCAAGCACAACAATTAATGGGTTTGATTCCTCCATCAGCTGACCAATCTCTATATGGAGTTCCTGTTTCTGGTTCAAGAGGAAGTGTGAACCCATTTTCACAAGTAATTGATAAGCCCACAACGCGTCCAATGCCGACCTTTGATAGTTCATTTCCGGGTAATCAATATGCTGCATCGTCGGATCAAGTCAGTGGGCAGGATGGTACTTTCATTCCTAGACAGAAATCCCAAGGCGGCCATTTTCTCGGACATGCTTCAAGTCAAGCTCTGACTAGCCCGATAAATATGGAGAACCCTCAACAAGCAAATATTATGCAGAACAGTTCAGCTTTCCAGGACTTCTCTGGCAGACAGGGTCTGGCTGTTCCTTCAGAAAACTCACAGGAACTAGCAGGGGCACATGCTTCTTCCTTGCAGAATGAAGTCGGCTTAGATCCTACAGAAGAAAGAATATTGTTTGGTTCAGAGGATAATATATGGGCAGCCTTTGGCAAGAGCCCTGATAGGAATGGGGAAGGTGGTAATTCATTTGATGGTGCAGGATTATTGAATGGTACTTGGAGTGCACTAATGCATTCTGCTGTTGCAGAAACTTCTAGCAGTGACCTTGGGGTACAGGAGGAGTGGAGTGGTTTAAATTTTCACAGTACGGAAATTCCTTCAGAAACTCAGAATTTGATGTATAACAGTGGGAGACATAAAACATCTTCTGCTGAGGGAAAGTTGCCCCCAAACTCATCCTTGAATTCTGTTTCTGTTCAGCCCTCTGATAGCACCAATATGAACAATAACTATTCCGATGTCCAAGGCCACAGGCTCCCATATGAGCCAGGCCAGAGTTTGCATGCCAACTCTTCTCAAAGACTTGTCCAGTCATCGGAGGAAGGAAGCAAGTTGTCAAATTTCGGTCCACGGCAGAAGTCAGTTGTTGAAGTAAGCCAGATGATGTTTGGGAGTGCTTCACATCCTATTGACAGCGAAATAAATGCGAGAAAGATTTCTGGTTCGTTGACACCTGAGATTGGTGGAGCTAGACAACTATGCTACGAATCAGCTGGTTGGAGTGACGTAGGATCAGCAGTGCCCTCCGGAGATGCAGCTTTAAGAGTTTCGAGTGAGAATTCATCAAGTCGTTCCCAGGATGACAATCGGAAGAAATTCATCCAAGCTGAAGTTGTTCAAGGTGGTGTGACATGGAACTCTAACTCTGGCCATAATTCTGCAGTTGATATGGAGCATGCAGGATCATCTATCGCTAATCACCAAGTGAATTCGGAGGTCTTTAACTTGCATAATTCTGGCTCTGCACCCAAGTCAAGTACCATGAGGGGTGGCGAAGAAACCAGTCAACTGCAAAATAATTATCATTCTGATTATTGGAAGAACAATGATTCCTTTGTCGAGTCTACAGTAAGCAAAGCCTCGGGAGCTTTACAGCGTCATGTTACCAAAGACAATCAGGTCTTGCACTCTTTGAGGGGTATCAGTGACATAGAAGTCAAAATGCATGGGATGCAGAACAGCGATAAGAACTCGAATAACAGCTACTGCTCTAACTTATTCCCTCCTTCTGCTGCGATGAGGGAAAATATCTTGTCAGATGCGAGTGATTCAAGGTGTCTTCCTACTAAGCAGAAGTCGTCTGATCAGGTTGGCCAGAAAAATTCTTGGGTTCGCAAGTTTCAGTATCATCCCATGGGAAACATGGATGAGGATTTGGATCCTGCTTATGACAGGAAACAGCCTAGTCATTCTCAGTCTATGCTGCAGCACAATGCCAATCATGGCCAGTTGGAAGTATTTGGTCAGGTTCCCAAGAGTCAGACAGAAGTGGAAGAGGTGATATATGTGCTTCACATAATACATTTTTTGAATCTTACATATCTTTGATCATTAAATAAAAGGTAATGTTCCTTAATATACAGGGGCAACCGTCTAATGGTCTGAGAGATGGCAAAGGCTTTAGTGAGGTGCATTCGCGAAGCAGCTTCCAGAGTGGTGGATCTACAATGCTTGGTCGCTTCAATAGATCAGATTTATATTCACCAAATACAGCTGCACAAACTAGGTAGTTAATTTCCTGATACTCTTAACTATTTACTTAATCATGCTCTTAGGTAAATCTCTAAAGATCATAGAAGAGTTAGAAGTTCTTCTGCTCATTATTCCCCATATTTCTTAGTGGCCTTGCTAACTGCCATGTTCTGCTGTAAAAACTGTTCCAGTGCAGTTTGTGTTCTATTGTTTGATTGTTTTACTGGTTGCAGTCCAAACATGCTCCAGCTTCTTCAGAAGGTAGACCAATCAAGTGTGCGTGGTTCTATGACTCAGTGCAGTAATTCTGAACAGCAAGTATCATCTGAGATGCCTGAAGCAGAAAATTCTGATGGGTCTGTTGGTCATCTCCAGCAAAGTCAATCTTCTGCCTCTCAAGGCTTTAGTCTACAACTTGGCCCTCCATCTCAACGGGTATCAGTTCAAAACCATTCTTTGTCATCTCAGAGTATCCAAGCAGCTAGCACTTCACACTCTCGAGCTGCGGAGGAGATCGGAGAGAAGAGTCGGGGACGGATGTCCCCTCCTCATCAGGGTCAATTCTTGCCTCCTGCTGAACACTCTCTGGAAGAGTTGAAGAATAACAGATCTGGGGTTCCAGGGAGTACATATAATGAAACTTCTTTGTACACGATGCCTGGAAATTTTTCTTCAGCATTTGATTCTAGTTCTGGTTTTCCTTACCTGAGAAGCCCACATCAAAATCCACCTATGGTTAGAGCTACTGGGCAACTCTCAACAAATCAGTCTATAAATGTATCTTTCAATAAACATGGTCCCCTTTCTGCTGAGAAAGGTGAGTCTATCAGAGGACCTGGAAGTGGTCAATCTACACAGCCTTCTGTGCCCGAATGGGCTGGTGATGTTAATAAACCTACTATCTCTGCAGGTATATCTCAGTTAAGTAACGCCAATGATCCCCATGAAAGGCTCTTTGCAAATCAAGTTTCATCTAAGGAGCCAGGGTCAGTTTCTCAGCCTTATTCAATGTCTGGCATCGCTCAACAGGGTGCATCTTCAAAAATGTTCGCTAATATGTGGACAAATTTTCCATCACGGCAGCCCCTTTTTGGTGCTCAATCCAGCAAGGAGTCTTCTCAAATTCACCAGTCGCATCAATTGAGTATTATGGAGTCATCATTGTCTGCTGCTGAGAGGCAAGGTGATCAAGATGCAAATGAGGAATGGAAGTTCACATCTGAGCTTGATACAAGCACAGTGAATATTTTGGGCTCTGTTGAGGGGGAAGAACAGCGAGTGAAGGAAAGCCCTTCTCGAAAAGTGCCATTTCAAAACATTGAACCAGTTCAGATGAATGATTCACAAGATAGAGAACTTGTTGTCAAGAATCTCTCAGAAGGATCCCCTGCAAATTCTGCATCGATGCAGAGAGATATTGAAGCTTTTGGTCGATCTCTGAAACCAAATAACTTCCCTCATCAAAATTATTCCTTGCTAAACCAAATGCAGGCCATGAAAAATGTGGAGACTGATCTAAGTGATAGGGCCTTGAAAAGAATGAGGCTATCAGACAGCAATACAGGTCTTCAGCAAATTCCTTCCACTGAATCTAGAATTTTAAGCTTCTCTGAGCAGGAATTACAAAGAAGCTTATCATCACAACAAGGAGGAAAGATGCCTCCTCAGGATATTAATGCATATCGTCAAGATGATGCTCAGAGCAGATCTCACAACAATAGCACAAATCCATTTAAGCCTGAGCATACTCAGATTAGTCCTCAGATGGCACCGTCCTGGTTTAATCAGTATGGAACCTTCAAAAATGCGCAGATGTTACAGATGTATGAAGCACACAGAGCTGCCTCCATGAAGGCAACTGATCAACCTTTCACACTTGGAAAGTCTTCCAATGGTTTGCAGACACTTAATTCTATGCAGAAAGTAATACCTGCAGATGCTGATAGAAGTCCGATTGGTAATCTTGGGCCAAGTTCAGCTGCTAGCTCTGCTGCCATTGAAGATTTTTCTTCTCCACAGACGTTGCCATTGAATGTTGGTCAGCATAACCAATTGTTGAAACCCAAGAAGCGGAAACGTGTTACATCTGAACTTATTCCTTGGTACAAAGAAGTTTTACTGGATTCACAGAGCAATCAGACAATTAGGTTCATATTTTGCACAACTTTTATTAAACTCCTTTGCTTGCATACTGCTTTGCTGCTTTCTCAATGCTTTCTGCTATTCCATTTTGTTTTCATTTGGATTGTCTTAGTTCCAGCTTCAGGTTTGATGATATTTGTTAACTTGTCTATCTGCAGCTTGGCAGAGACAGAGTGGGCCAAATCAACTAATAGGCTTGTTGAAAAGGTATCTTGATTGCCTATTGTAATCCACTTTTTAAAATTTTGCTTGCTTCATCAGTTCTGAATGCCCATGTTCTTTTAATAACAGGTTGAAGAAGACATTGGCTTCACTGAAGATGGGCCTCTGAGGCGTAAAGTTAAAAGAAGGCTTATTTTGACCACTCAGCTTATGCAGCAATTATTTCGCGCTCCATCAGCTGCATTTCTTTTTTCAGATGCTAACTCAGAGTATGAGAGTGTGGCTTACTCTGTTTCTAGATTGGCATTGCGGGATGCATGCAACGTTGTCTCTTGCTCAAATGGGGATTCCAATGCACCTCATTTTTGCAAAGCACCGTAAGTTTGCTAGTTGTTGCATGAGATGTTTCAATCAGGTGTACAACTTTGTCTCTCTGTGCCCTAATAGCTTGTTTTATGTATTTTCATAGGCTTCATGAAAAGGCCAGAACACCAGAGAGAAATGATAACCATACGTTTGCCAAAGCTGTAGAAGAGTTCACGGCAAGAGCAAGGATACTGGAGGCTGACTTTTCGAGGTAATGCTTCATGATTGGCTTACACCATTACAATATACGAGTTTGTAGAATTGTACACTAGACCTCTTGTCATTTTACCTTTGGGGGCTGGTGGGAGGGGAAGGAAACTTGTTGGAGAATTAGATTATTGCTTCTTCACAAGTCTATCCCCAAAAAAACCCGACCCTGTAGCCCTATGAAAATAGAGATGCCTTGCCTTGTGGTAGTTGAATAGGTTCAGGTTTTCTGCTATAATCAATATTGGAAAAGATAGGTTCAGGTTTTCTAATAGACAATGACTTGCGTTATACAAGATTATCAGATCTTTGGTTGCTTTGGGGTATTCCAGCATGTTTGTTCTCTTCTCTTTCTGGATTATTATCTTGAGCTACATATCTTCTGCAAAGAAATGTCTCATTTTCTTACGACTTGTCCTAGTACTATGAGTATTTTAGAATGTAGCCTGCCAAGTTGCAGAGAAACTACATTTAATGCTAAATTTTAGTCATGGAACTGCAGACTTCAGTTCTGTGATCAACCAAATGTGGTTTTATTGGAAACTCGGGGGCATTGTTTGGATTCTTATATGGTCTTTTTGCTTCTGTTAGCACATTTTGGAATATTTGATGCTAAAGGTCTTTAATCACCATTCCCACTCTGAAAATACAAGGATAGAAGTGCTAAAGCCGAGTAAATGATCCAAAGAAAAGCAAGTAGTAATTGATTTATTTCAGAAAAATTCAACACTGTTATAGTCTTTAACAGCTGCTCCATAATGGTTTTCTGCTAATTCCTCGGCGTCCATTTCATTTCTTACGTGTTACAGTTGTGTTTAGAATCTATCTTCTTTACTAAATCAGTTTATACCTGACAATATACAAGGTAATTCCACATAATATCTCTTTTATTCGTTCTTCTCTGATGCAGACTGGACAAGAGAGCATCAATACTAGACGTGATAGTGGAAGGCCAGGATATTGAAAAGTTCTCTGTCATCTATCGGTTTGCGAAGTTCCATGGTCGGGTGCAATCTGATGGTGTTGAGTCCTCATCTTCATCAGATGCACGTAGCCATAAACCTTTGGCACAGAGATATGTCACTGCACTTCCAATGCCAAAAAATCTTCCTAGTATGGTACAATGTCTTTCACTATGATCACAGATGAATTGATTTCCCCCATGTTCTGGTGGTAAATCTACTAGCTCTACTTCTCTAAGAAGTTATGGTGCTAAATATGCACTGGCACTAGCAACAACAGAAATTGATGGACACTGAATTGTCACCTCAAATGTAATGTAGGCTGTCCAATCTTTTACATGTTGACCACTTATGTCTTATCAAGAAATATGATTCATTTTGTGTACATCTCTTCAAATTTGTAGGGAGGGAGAGAAAGGACCTAGGGGCTTCATTTTTTTCCATCAGTAGAGAAAATATATTAGGAGGTGTTTGTATATAGTTAGTCATCAGTGTTATATGTGTTACACTTTCTCTCACGAATTTGTGAAGGTAATCATAATTGCTTTAGTCAGGTCGGGGATAATTCAGACATCTTGCGGTAAATATCATGCCCAGGCTTTTCCTGAACTCCGAATCATTTGGAGATTTACTAGAAATTTTAGCTGGGAGCTGTCTTGAGAATTTGATCAGCTGTCTCGTGAAATGGACATTCTTAGTACAGCTTCGTTATAATTAGCTCTCTTGTACAGACCTTGTGAGTTACAACAACTTGGGATTTGGCTCAATCTTGGCTTCCTGTTATTGATGTGATGTTAGAGTGTAAATGTAGAAAGATGTTAGCTTGCGAGTTAAATACCCCATCTTCTGATATAGGAGTTACATCTCATAATCTGCTTGGTGAAGCAATTATCCGACTTGTCAAATTGACAATTTGAAATCCAAGATAAAACTTAATCATTGATGACATATCTCTCTGTAAGCCTCCTGTTGTACCTTTGTGTATCTTTCTTTTACTCAGTTGTAATGTTTTCCTGCCAACTAGTTGTGCTAAATCTCTACACCAAGCGAAAGCTGAAAGAAATGGAAATTCATATGGATTATTCTGCCACTTGGAAAGAAGAAGCCTTACCTTCTCTGCTCAAGAAAACAGGAATTATAGAACTGCTAGTCTCTGTATATTTGCTTTCAATTCACAGATTTTGAAGTGCGTTATTTTGTCAAAAGCTTATATAATCATATAGATAGCATCATCTTGTCTGGTTTTCCCTTCCGATAGTTGCTTCAACAAGCAAATGCAGTAATCAGCAATCACTATCCTTCTCCCCCACCCCCAAGTTAATTGCCTCTTTAATTGCCTGGAAGATGGGAATAACACTGCAAGTTGATCTTCTTTGACTGCTCTAGACCCAAATCATATTGACATGTTTACTTAGAATTGAGATGAAAGATGTTTGGTATGGAGATAATTATTTTTGAGAATTTTTCATAAAGCACCATCTTTTAGGTCTAATTAGCCATTTATAGATACCCTTTGCTATATTACGTGTTATAGATATCTTTTATGTTTTTATACAATGTATTTCATGTATTTGAGATGTTGTATTCATTAATACAACCAAAAAAAATAGGCGTAAAAACAGGAATTCCAGCTAAATCTGATATGTATTTAACTGTATTTAAGCGGCTTTAACGTGAAATACAGTAACGTATCTGCGCAGAATCTGGACGGTTAAACTTGTTAAAAACGGAAGGAAATCAAATCACATGATATTCTCCTAAATTAACTCAACGAACTAAAACTAGTACACATTAATCTGTATTTTGCTCAAAGACAGCATCTCAGAAATGTGAATACAGCGAAAAAACAAAGCAACATCTGATCGAACTTCTTCCATTCTTTTTTTTTTCGATTGATACAAAATTATATACAAAATAAGGTATTCATCCTCTATACATATGGCAAGTTTAACAGTTTTGCGTCATTCTGGCAAGTGGAACGATGAGGGCAATTGCATCGATTTTTCAATTGAGGGAATACTGATAAAGGAGTATGCCTCCTTTAATGATCTGGTTGTTTCAATTTCAAATCAATTGGGTATCGATTTGAGCTCCAAGACCATTAAAATACAATACAAAGTAGAAGGAAATTGCACACCAATGGAAATACATAATGATATGGGTTACAGAGTTTATGTAGAATTGAAAAAAGAGAACAAAGAATTTGGGATGTATCCTTTGTGCATAACAACTATCGAAAAAGATCTTATATCCGGAGGTAGTTTAAATCAAGGTGACATTGTGCAAATAGACGAAGGAGTTCAAAGGTACGATTCCGATACAGATGATACACTGGCTCTAGATTTTGTCAATTCAAGAGAAGCGATTGGAGTGTTCGAACTCCACAAGGATTTGATAATTTCAAAAACTAATCAAAAGGAGGTTATGGCTGGACAAGTTTATAAGGATAAGGCTACATTGAAAGAGGTGATGGAGAATTATGCTATAGCTCAAAGGTTTCAATTCCGGGTTGATAGGTCTAATGCTGTCAGGTTTGCATGTATTTAAATTTTTTTTCCGTTGTATTTTCGATTATTTGTTCGAGCTGTAAGTTTAACGTCGTTGTATTTATGCGTATTTGTGTATTTCATCTAGATGATCACAGATGAAGTAAACATATGTTTGTTTAGGGCATTTAAATACATGTATTCATATGTATTTTACTAGTATAAATACACAACAATGGCTCTAATTATTTTCTTATTATGTCTACTGTGGTATTAAGTGTATGCATATACAAACAAGTGTATTCAGTTGTATTCATTGTATTCAAATACATATAACTATAACAGAATTCAGTAGTATAAAAATTTATATATATAGATGTCAGAATGTATCTATGTCAGATTATATTTGTCTGTATATGAGCTACATTTTTTTGTAAACACTTATGCTAATCAAATGTAAAATAATTAATTCTTTGCAGCTATGCATTATTATGCATTTCAGAAGATTGTGAATGAAGGTTTAAGGCTTCAAGTATTAACAAATCAGAACTATTCAAAGTGAGAGAATTCAATGATAACCATACATGTCCGTTGAAGGACAAGGTGTATGAGCAGCGGCAGGCTAGTAGCAGCCTTATAGGTGGTATGATAAGGCCTAAGCTTACAAACCATAAGAGGAAATACACTCCAAGGGATATTATTGATGATGTGAAATCAGATTTAGGTGTAGATGTTAGCTACATGTTGGCGTGGAGGGCTAAAGAAAAGGTAATGAATTTTCTGAGAGGTGAACCGGCTGATTCATACAAAAAATTACCAGGATACTTATATACATTGGATATGACATATCCAGGTTCCCACATAAGAATGGTAAAATCGCCAAAAAATGAATTCATGTACGTGTATATATCCTTGAATGCCTTTATAAGGGGGTTTGATCATTGTAGACCCATTGTTGTTGTGGATGGAAATCACCTAAAATCTTACTACACCAGGACATTCGTTTCGGCAAGCACGTTGGATGGTGCAGGTGAGTATCTGAATTATAATACAATCTGTTAATATTTTTAAATATTGAAATACATTTTTTAAAAATAATTATACTCAATTGTATTTACAAGTCATATATTGCCACTAGCATATGGTGTTATTGATTCAGAGAACGATGTTGCTTGGACGTGGTTCTTTGAGCAATTCAAGATAGCATACGATGAAAGGGAAAACATGTGCATCGTTTCAGATAGAAATGAGAGTATCATTAAATCTGTATCGAGAGTGTATCCAGATATACCGCATTTTTCTTGTATATGGCATCTATGGAACAACATATATAAGAAATTCAAAAAGAGCCATGCCAAGTTGAGCGAGATATACTTCTCTATGGCAAAAGCATACACACAAGCTGAATTTGACAATCTGATGGAGAAGGTGGAGAAGGTAGATATTAGGGTGAAAGAATACTTAGAGTTAGCTGGTTACGAAAAGTGGACTAGGTTGTATGCACCTGTTAACAGGGGATGGACAATGACGTCAAATATTGCTGAGTCAATCAATGCCGCACTAGTTTCAGCAAGGGAATTGCCAATATACGACTTCCTCGAAAAAGTTAGGAAGATGTTTGGACGTTGGAATTGTAGTAACCGCAAAGAAGCTACACAGACATACACGACGCTTGGAAAAAAATACCAGGAGATGCTGACTTTGAATGAGGAAATGTCTACACGTATGACTGTAAGTTATATTTTAACGTCATTGTTGTATATAGCTTAATTGTTACTGAATTAATGACATGAATCCAACGGAATACAATGATTTTTTAAGTAGAACTACCATTAATACAAATGAATACAACTATATTCAAACTCATAAAAGATATATTTTTCCGTAAATCTGATATGAATAGAACTGAATATAACTAAAAGCATGCTGTAAAAACTATTGGAATACATCAGAATATAACTAACAAAGCTGTATTATATGTAATTTTAATATGTATTGTCAATACGTATGATTCTAATGCTTTTGTTAGAATCCTGTTGCCTTAAGTACAACAGATTAAAACAGTTGATTAATTGAATACAACTGAATACAGTTGAATACATCTTGAATACAAATGCAGTTGAATATATCTGACTACAACTGATTAAAATAGTTGAATTTAATTGAAATTAGTTGAATACAGCTGAATAAAGATGTTGAATAAAGCTGAATATAACAATTGAATACAACTAACTATAGCTGATTAATACAGTTCAATTCAAATGCTTCTAAAGTATGATTCTAATGTTTTTGTTAGCATCCTGTTGCCTAAAGTACAACAGAATTCTGATAAGTTCTGCACTAATAGCAGTTGGTATTGTGCTGGTCTAAATATTTGATGTATTCATCTATATGCAAAAATTTCAGTTGTATGTAACTTATTAATTCAGCATTATACATTTGGTAATTTAGATATATGTGCTCAAAACTTATATTTCTATTTTTAAATGTAGGTGGTACCATCAACTGAATACTTACATACAGTTAACGATGGTGGGAGGAATTACACAGTCTGCCTGTTAGAGAGAAAATGTGTTTGTGGGAGGTTCCAAGTTGATGAATTGCCATGCCCACATACTTGGTCTGTATTGAAGAGCAAGTTTCTAATGCCAGAAGAATATTGCTCTAACTATTACAAACCAAATACAATTGTAATGACATATGATTTGCAAGTGTACCCTCTACCGGACAGAAATGACTGGAATATACCAGAACATGTTACAGAGGAGGTTGTACTACCACCCAAATGGAAAAGACCTCTTGGAAGGCCAAAGAAGAAGCGCGATAAAACATTAAGTGAATTGCTGCAACCGAAAAATCAACATTCATGTAGCATATGTGGGCAGGTAGGACATAACAAGCGAACGTGTAGAAATGCTCCACGTAATAAATAGTTAACACTTTGACATGTATTAGTGCTTCAACGATTTGTCAATACTTATGTTAACATTGTCAAGTAATAAATTCTCATTGCCAAGTAATATATTCTGAAATGACTTTCGTGAATAGTTTCTGAATACATATATTTGAAATATTTTTATACGGATAAATACATATGCACTATACAATTGAGTATAACTCAGTATGGATGAATACTAAAAAATACAACTGGATATAGCTGAAGTATTTTTATGAATAATACAGTTGAGTAGCACTGAATGTAAATGAATACATCAAAATACAATTGAATACAACTGAATAATACACTTAAATACAACTAACTACTGCTGAATAAAACAAGTTGAATACAACTGATTACGTAAAACCTGTTTAATACATCTGAAATTGTGTTCTTTAATATGTGTTATCTGAACTTGGAAGATACATCTAAATGGATGCTGCTGAATACAACTGAACTTGACAGTTAAATACAACTGAATACAACTGAATCCAGAAGAAAATACATCTGAATTCTTTTATATAGCCTACCATCAGCATACATAAAGTTTCTGACTTTGACATTAACATGTTCATTAACTAAAACGTGTTCAAGCAAAGTTGCTTGGTATTAACACATACGTGAATCCTGTAAGATAAATATGTATCCAAACTGAAGAATAAGCATGAATACTTATGAACAAATCAGTGAAACAATGATTGAAAAGTTGCAATTGTCATACACGAACACTGTTGATAAAGTGATAAGTTTTTCAAACTAAATACCATTTACACCAAAAACTACTCAAAATAGTATTCATCTTGAAACTACACTCCAAAACTACAATAACCTAAAGCTACTCTAACACTATCTGCATCCTTGAATCTGACTCCGTGATTTGCCTAGCAATTTTTGAAGGTGCTTCATTCTCGCTTATGGCATCAGCGTCTATCTTTCGCATAGCATAGTCCCAGAGGAGAGCACCATATCTTTGACGAAGTAGAGAGGAATCAAATGTTATTTGTGGAATCTCTCCAAGAGTGCTCAGAAACTCTGCGTATGCTGCAACATGCACCCCACAATCCCTAAAAATAATTGATTAAAATAATTAAAAATAATGCGTACAATTAGATTTGTATATAACATACAATAATGATTGTAGACGTGTGATTTTTGACCCTCCCCGAGAATTTTCACATTTTTAGCGTAAATATTTAATTTAGACCTAATATAGCTATTTCAACTATTTTTGATTTCTTTACTTTATTTTCGTCACAAATATGAAAAATTACAAAAAAAAAGGATATATAAATTTTAGTTCATGTATTTCTCATAAACTCTAAAAATACAAAAATAGTACTTTATATTTTTATCTCTATATAAAAACGAAAATTACAAAAAATAATTTCATTAATATTTTGTAGTCTTTTTAATCCTTAAAATACAAAAATAGTACTTTATATTTTTATCTCTATATAAAAAACGAAAATTACAAAAAAAAATAGTTTCATTAATGTTTTGTAGTCATTTTAATCTTGAAAAATATCCAAAAATAGTTTTGTTTTAATTATCACTCTCAGTTTAATAGTTATTTTGTTTACGTGGGACTAATTAAATAGGATCGTGTTTTTATTCTCGGTTGCGGGGAAAGAATAACATTTGGATTCAAAAGATCCATTTTTAGGCCTAATTTTCGGACCTAGCCCAAAACATTTTCAGTCGAGACACACATGAAAACACACGCTAACACATGCCAACACATGCTAACACATGCCAACACATGCTAACACATGCCAGCACATGAACACACACACTCTCTACACTTTACAACTCACACTCCACAAACACACAAAAAACAACACACAAAAGGGATGAAAAGCAAAAAAAAGTGACAGCCATGTCTCCATTTTTGGCCACCCCAAAAAGATCCATAAAATCCCCTCAAATCCATCACCAAATGGAGAAAAAAAGAGGATAGAAAGTTAGCCTATAGAGCTAAAAAGACGGCGGTATACACTCTGTATACACTTGATATACAGTAAATATACATAGGATATACACGATATACATTCTGTACACAAGGAATATACAACGGCAGAAAGAACTAAAAATGGCGTAGACCCCCTCATTCTTGAGAATTCTCTGCCACACAAACACTCATAAATATGGAGAACAATCTCACACCATAAGACTGGAGAGCTATATCCATTTTTTACTTTGATTAGATTTTACTTCAAGAGAAAGAAAAATCGAAACAAAACCGGAGTTGCAATGAGATGCTCTTGTTTGGCCAAGAGGTTCCGATCCCGTTCGTAGTCCGATCCGCGATTCCGAGTATATTGCTTGTTGTTTCTGTTGTTGCTGTTTCGTTGATTTTCCATTCAGTTTCTCATTTCGGTTGCTTACTTGTACCTCCGAACAAAGGCTAAATATAAAGAAAGCTTCTTTTAAGGTCGGTTTCTTCCTTATCCTTTATGTTATTGTTTTAATTATTTGTGAAGATTTGGTTTATACTTTCATGGAATATATCATGTTTACTTTGCTTTTTTCTTGTTATTTGGGTTTAATTGCTCGTGTTTGCAATGTCCTCATAGATTGATATTGAATTACTTTTGAGTATTGTTGTTAGAATGATTTTGTTGTTGGGTATTTCTTGTTTGGGATTGATAACAAAGTTGACTGTGATTAAAGCTTTGATGACATAGGCCATGAGGGAATAATCTGATTTGAGGCCTGATTTAAAGATTGCAATATATAGTTTAACATGGTACAATCCGACTCATTTATCAATTAGGATATTGCTTTTATTATTAGAGATAAGAGGTAGAGTAGAAATCGTAGTCACTTTAGGATCGGCCTTTAATAAAATGAGACGAGCCTCGCCAAATAAAATGCATAAATTGCGAGGTCCTCAATAGATGGTTATTTTAAATGCTTAGATTTCGGGACATGCCGTTTAGCGAATTTTGCGGCCTTCCCAAAATAATAACGCGTTAGTATCTTTAGGCGCGTATTTAATAATGTTATCTCCCTAAACTCGGGTGCACATTTATGTGACCCAAATCCAAATCTTAACGGAGTCGAAATGTGTCAACAACCACGGGTGCATTGATTGCGACGTAGTTCGAGACGCGTTTTCACGACGTTGCAATTCCTTTAAAAAATAATAATAAAGCGGTAAATAATTAAAATTGCACTATAGTTTTGAACATGTATTAAAATCAGATATTTTAGCCATTACAACAATTTAAGCGACCATGCTAGAACCACGGGATCCGGGGGTGCCTAACACCTTCCCTCGGGTCAACAGAATTCCTTACTTAGAATTTCTGGTTCGCAGACTTCATTTGGAAAGTCGAATATTTTCCTCGAATTGGGATTCAAGATAAACCGATGACTTGGGACACCAAAAGCCAAACCTATCCCAAGTGGCGACTCTGAAATAAATAAACAAATTCCATTTCGAATATTATCACTTAAATTGGAAAAACTACCTTGTGCGTTTATCCCTCGGGGTGGGCGCGCCAAAAGGAGGTGTGATAGCTCTGGCGACTCCGTTGGGGAACGAACCCAGAACGTTTTGTTCAGGGTTCAGAATTCGAGCTTATAATAATTGTTATATCTGGCTTTGTTTATTATCTGATTTTATTACATGTTTGGGCTTAATGTGCTAAATATTGCTTTTACCGCTTTGATATTATCTGAACTGTATATATAAACTTCTACGAAAATCCCTCTCTTCTCTCTCTTGAGGAGTGCACGCTGGTCGTGACTTCTTTCTGTTAGTGTCCTATCCCAAAATAGAACGAGGATTCGGAGGAGTTGCAAAACTGGATGATCTTTTGGTTACCGGTACGCAGTTCCCATCCTCGGCTCGAGTTGTCCGCTCGGGTAAGCCAGGTCTAGAACAAACACCCAGGATAAACCTAGTATAACAAAACCTCATGCCGGATCCCTAGTAGGAACAATTATTTGCATCATGTGTATTTGACTTAGGGGACTCAACACAAGGGTTGGGTCCGTCTCGGACAAGCAACCTGAAATGAAAAGACCCTCCTGCTGCATCCTGTGTGTCTTATGCATTTATTTGCCGCAGACTTGCATGCTGACCGGTTTCTGAAAAAAAAAAGAGAAATAGCGGTTAGGGAGTTAATTGTTTATTTTTGAAAAACCCAATGCCCAAATACTGTCGAAACTCTGCCGAAATTTTGAGAAAATGAAAAAAAAAAAGTTTTATTAGTTTGTTTTACTAAAAGCAAAGGAAAAATAGAGAAAAAAAAGAGTCGTTGTTCTGTCTTGTTTTCAAAAATAGAAAAAGAAAATAGTTTGTCTTGCCATGAAAAATAAAAATGAAAAAGAGTCTTATTTTTAAAATAGTTTTTTATTTGTTTATGAAAATGCCAAAAATGAAAATGAAAAGAGTCGTGCTTTAAAAGTGGTTTTGTTATTTGCTGCCAAAAATGAAAATAAAAAAAAAGTCTTGTTTTAAAATAGTTCAGTTAATTTGCCCGAACTAAGCATGGTTTGATTCTCACAGGGCGTGAGATACGTAGGCAACCCTCATCGGGTCCAACCTCCCCTTTTGCTAAAATAGCCAAAAAATATGTCAAATTTTAATTTCATCATAAAGAAGTCGGGTGACGCTGTTTTGTCAAAACATAGCCGAATGTTCCCGAAAGGGACGCCGGAAGGCTGACTTTGCATAAACAACCACCTTTGGGTCATTTTTTTAGATTTGGTCCAGTTGACCCACACAACCTTAAAAATCTTCGTCCCCGAGGCGCTGAAAGGCCGTGTTTGCAATATTGAGTTTTCTATTTTGAAAAATAAGAAAAGGTCATAAATATGTCGGGTGACGCTGTTTTGTCAAAACATAGCTGAATGTTCCCGAAAGGGACGCCGGAAGGGTGACTTTGCATAAACAGCCACCTTTGGGTCATTTTTTTTAGATTTTGATCGATTGACCCACACAACCTTAAAATCTTCGTCCTCGAGGTGCTGAAAGGCCGTGTTTGCAATACTAGGTCTTTTATTTTAATTTAAAAGAAAAAAAAATAAGAAGAAAAATTGTCAGTGGGCAAGTGAATGCCGCTTGGATGTGTTGGTCAAAATAAGTCGAGCCAGCTTCGGCAATGTATTAAACCGTTCTTGCCGAGATAGCATTAGAATATCTTTCAGTTGTTGAAAGGCTATTTTCGTAAAAGAACGGACAAGTTTGTAAAAGTGTCATAAAACAGATCCTCCCCGGTCTCAAAATTCATGAAAAATTGGGCAGGGGCCACGTCTGCAAAAAACAACCATTTGGTTGAAAGTGGCAAATAGGGGAAAGAATCTGTCAGTCTGTTTTTTAATTTCTTTTCATTAGAGTATGTGGGTTGTTTAATGTTCAAGTCTGTATCTCGTCTTTCACCAGAGTCTGTTAGTTCGGTCTAAGTTTGTCAGTTTTTTTAAATCATTGTAATCAAAGTGTGTTTTACTGTGAAAAATTGAAAGTTCCAAAATATTTTTTTTTACCTTGCATTGGGCAGAACTACGCCCGGTCTGATTCATGCAGGGACATGATACATAGTCAATCCACATAAGATTCGACCACCATTAAAAAGTAAAAGGAAAAAAAAAAAGAAAAAGAAAAAGAAAAAAAGGGGGAGCACAATTACAAGAAGCTGGAATGACGCACGTAACTGAAGCAAATGCATGATAGAAAGGATTAATTGCCTAGTTGCGTTGCATCCTTAATGTGTGCTTTCTTATCTGTTGAAAACCCTAACGCTAACAGGTTGCTTCCATTTTGTCCTCTTTTAATAATCAGAAAGGTGGTTGGTTGTGATTCTAAAGTAACGCTTCCCTGCAACACAAAGGCAAAAGATAATGGCAGAGAGCAACAGAACTGAGCGGGTTGGTGCTGATGCCCAAAAGAAGTTGGTTGAACAAGACTACGGGTTGGTAGAAGAGGTAAGAATGTTGAGACAGCATGTGACAGACATGTATCAGGCATGGATGACTGGGAAAGCACCACTCCCGCCACCGCCTAGCTTCTTGAACTCTGTCCTTACCCAAGCACCCAACACCATAACAGATGATCCCCCATACTCTCCATCTCAACCCACTTATGATAGCTTTCCTAGCCACACGAGTAGCTCCATAACTCGTCAACGCTACTCCCCTCCCCAACGCTACTTCTCTCCATGGGACTCCCAAAAACATGTTTTACTTTCCCAGTACCCAGCTCCACAAAATGCTTATCCACCCTCACAAGCCTACCGAAAGCCCTCTGGATCAGGTTTCCGGCCCAATCAAGCATTCAAGAAGGAGAGGTTGCTAAAAAAAGAAAAGTCTTTCACCCCTGTTGGAGGATCATATGCCGGTTTGTTCCAAAAGTTGAAGCAATTGGACATGTTGAAGCCGATTCAGATAAAAATGCCAAACCCTCTGTCAAAAAAGCTTGATTTTTCTTGAAGGTGCGCATATTGCTCAGATGCCCCGGGGCATGACATAGAGAAGTGTTGGAAGCTAAAGAAAGCAATTCAGAAGCTTATTGATGCAGGTGACATTGTCATGCAAAATCCAGATGCAACAGACGCTAGCCAAAGTCCGTCGCCTATGGGTAATGAGATGCATATGTCGAATATGACTTGCTTTGAAAAGGAATATGAGAAGTCTTCTAAGATCCTCGGAGGCCCGCGCGTTGCAGATTTCTCAGTGCTATCAGAGGTGGCTCTTAAGAACGAGCCCGCAAAGGGAACCCAAAAGCAATTTGTTAAGAACAACGAGATGGAAGCTGGTGGAGGTCCCAGTAATGTTGATGCCGAATTCAGTGGCTAAGATGCCGAGCTTGGCAATTGGAAAGACACTCCTTTCTTGGTTGGTTAGGGAGGAGTTTTGGTGGTTCATTTTGTTATCATTTCTGTTGACCGGGTTGTTTGCAGGGTTATAATCCAGATATTGTCTTGTGTCAAACCCTTTTATCCTTCCATTTTGTCATAGTGGTTTGTTTAGTGTTGCCTAGGATTTGTTTTGGGGTTTGTTCCAAGGTCGTACCCCAGTTGTTTTGCTTGTTTCGTTATACGAACCGTTTCACCGCTTGTATAATACAAATTCCGATCTTATGTTACTTTCAGTCATCTTCTTTGTTTAATTCTTTTATCCTTTTTGTCCTTGTTCAAACGCCAATTCTAGTGACATGACATGCATGCAAAGTTTGGGCCTAATCTTAAGAGTTAATTATAAAGCCAGTGGGGGATGATCGGAACACTTAAGGGAAATAGGAACAACTTGAGATTCTTTGAAGCCCGAGCCACGTGAAACTGGGGCAAGCAAAACATAAAGAAAAACCATAAAAGCAAGTGAGAGTATTGCCCAACGGTGTTTTAAAAAATGACAAATGAAAAGGCAAATGTATGGATATGGTTATCAAGTCCGGCACAATCAGAAGATGTGGCGAATATTTAATGGTGTTGTTTGTGCTTGGCATGTTTTAAAGATTGGAATGACGAAGGCATTTTATTCTGCTATCTAAACACTTTATCCTTCGTTAACCCTTTTTGAGCCTTATTGATTTTCTTTCTTACCCCTCGTTCGAAATCAGTAGCAAAGACTAGAAAACACAAGCACGATAGATAAAAAAAAAAGAAAAGAAAAGAAAAGAAAATAATAAGTAAGTGAAAAGAAAACAAAAAAGGAATGTGAACTACGTTCGACCTGATTCCTCAAAGAGGATACGTAGGCGCCTCACGGCTCAGTCATAGTGTAACAAAAAATTAAAAAATCCCCAAGCAAAAAACTGGGGCAAGGGTTGCGCTTGTTGTAAACAAATATGGTTCCGAAGGTTGTAATTTTGAACCCCAAATTGATTTGTTTTTGAGCCTTTAATACCCTTTCTTTCTAGCCTATCCAAAATCCCACATTACGGTCCAAAGAAAGACCTTCTAATCAGTCTTCAAAAGATGACAAGTCAGACAAATGGGAGTTTTACCGGTGAACATAACACTCTGATCCACAGTAGAAAGGACTCTGATCCCCAACAGAAAAGAAATAAAAAGAGAGTCTTATGGGTAACATCCCAATCCCCAGCTGGAAAGTAATACAAATGAGAGAGTCTTATCGGTGAAGATCTTCACGGGCACTATAAGGCGATGAAAGCTGAGAGAAAAACCAAAATGAGAGAGGCTTGATAGTGAAAACCCTTCGAGCACTACAAGTCGAATAAGATTGAGAATCAAATGGGGAATCACCAAATGAAGATCTTGAAAGATGATGACGGTAGAGGATAGGCCACATGTGCATGTCATGACCATTAGAGTCGGTATCTGCGTTTGATAGGTTTTTATTTATAGTTTCTCTTGTTAAAGAGTCATCTTTTTCCTTTGTCTTTTATTCGGTTCCTGTTTTTTATCTTTCTCATTTCATAGAAAAATTCCCCAGTAGAGTCTGTTTGGTCAGAATAAGTGAGAAATGACTTCAAAATCTGCTATCAGCTTTCCAATTATGCAAGACCAGATTTGATTAGAACATCCAAATGGTCTAAGTCAGGAAGGAACAAGCGCGAGGCCAATGTCAAGAAAGATATCCTAAGCAAAAGGAGATTGACAAAAGGATGGACGAGTGTCAAGAGGGATATCCCCGCCGAAATCAAAGGTTATAGACCTCAAGGCCAAGGCCCGTGGACAAATAAAGAAAGAACAACGCGGGGAACAATGGGCATGATTTGGGAAATTCATATGAGACTAAAAGGTCGTGGAAATGCCAGTTTCCGAGCTATGCCACAAAAAAGAGGGATATCCCTAGCAGAGAAGGTTGTTTTCAGTGACACGAATGAACAAAGAATGTAGTTTATCAGCAAAACATTGCAAAATCCTCAAGGGGAATCAGCTATCATGGAAAAGATACATGGTCAGATGGAAAACAACGTTGAGAGGTTAGTGAATAAGGAATCGAAAATAAGGTCGGAAGTTATTGCCCAAGTTTCAAGATAGCCGAACGACGCAAAACAGGGCAAGTCGTTCTAAGACCAGCATGAATATCATCCCCAGCAAATAATACCATCCCAAGAAAGTTTTGATAGTGAACGCAGAGCAGGGAAGGAGAAAGGGAAAAACCATCCCCAATAGGAGTATCACAACCAACCACCACGTTTTAAACTAACAAATTTTATTTGATTTGAAACAGGTAAAGGAAATGGCATTGATGACGGAAATGCATGCCACAAGGGAGATTATCAAACTGGGGCAGAAAATTTTCCTTTTATTTAGAAAATTTTCTGGAAGTCAGGTACCCATTTGGGGAAGAATAAAGATAACACCAGTCTCAAGGGAAGTGGTCTTTGAACCAGTGTTACCCCCAGCATAACAAGTTTTAATGAAGGAAGTTGTTCCCCAACGGACAGAACAAAAGGATGAAACTTGTGCTCGGAAAAAGCAAAAGGCCAGTGTCATTTCCAGCAGCCTTCAGAAGAGTGAAGCACTAGTTTTGAAGGAATCAAAATCCCCCAGCAGTGTTATCCTCGACAGCGTTATCCCCAGCTGATAACATTTTTATCCCTAGCAATGTTGAGAGAAAATAAAAGTTTTGAAGGAAGTAGTTTTGGAAAAAAAAGGGAAGAAAGGAGATTCCCCCAGTAGTATTATCCCCCAACAGGTAAGTAAATAATTCCCCACCAGTGTTTGTCACACCTCCTTTTTCCGCACCCGCGAGGGTACAAGGGAGTTTTTTCCAATTAAAGGACAAACGAATCGGGATTGGTTTATTTATTTCAGAGTCGCCACTTGGGAGATTTAGGGTGTCCCAAGTCACCAATTTTAATCCCGAATCGAGGAAAAGAATGACTCCATATTACAGTCTGCGTACCAGAAATCCGGATAAGGAATTCTATTAACCCGGGAGAAGGTGTTAGGCATTCCCGAGTTCCGTGGTTCTAGCACGGTCGCTCAACTGTTATATTCGGCTTGATTATCTGATTTTATACAAATATGAACTTATGTGCTAATTTTAACTCTTGGCCGTTTTTATTATTATTTTTTACGAGAATTGCAACGTCGTGAAAATATATCTCGAACCATGTTACATCAATGCACCCGTGGTTATCGACATATCTCGACTTTGTTGAGATTTGGATTTGGGTCACATAAATGTGCACCCGTGTTTAAGGAAATTAAATTATTAAGACGCGCCTAAAGCAACTAATGTATTGTTATTTTGGGAAAACCGTAAAATTTGCTAAATGGCCTGTCCCGAATTCTAAGTATTTTAATATATATACATCTAGAGGCCCCCGCAGCTTCTACATTTCTTGTTTGTCGAGGTTCGTCTCACTTTATTATTAAAAGGAATTTACAACGTCATGAAAATGCATCTCGGGCCACGCCACAATCAATGTGCCCGTGACTAGAGACATATTTCGACTCCGTTGAGATTTGGATTTGGGTCACATAAATGTGCACCCGAGTTTAGGGAGATAAGATTATTAGATGTGCGCTTAAAGAGACTATCACGTTATTATTCCGAGAGGGTCGTGAGATTTGCTAAACGACCTGCCTTGGAAACTGAATGCTTCGATATATACATTTAACGAGGGCCCCGCAACTTGTGCGTTTTTATTTGTCGAGGCTCATCTCGTCCTTATTTTAAAAGGATATCCTATAGCAACTACGTTTCTTGTCGCGTTTGTCTCTACTAACTGAAAACAGAGATAGTCCTAGTTAATTACATGCTTGCAGGTTATTTATAGCAGGATTCAAAATGCTTTTACAGAATAGGAAAATGTGGCTATGTGCACGGACAGCTGATCGAACATTATGGGCCCAAATCCAGCTCATGCGAGATGGGCCAGACCTGGGCCACTGTTTATCCGATGCGGGCCTGCTTGGTCTGTTTCGACCTGGGCTCGACCCCCGTGAGGTTGAGGCCGTGAACTTGTTCTTTGTTCTAAAGGCGTGGTTTATCAGTTATAACAGAACAATCCATTAAAGGGAAAAGCAGTTAACTAATGATGGATAGTTTTCATGCATTACTGGACATGCTAATCACAAACACAACTAACTTCTGAGCTACAGCCTGCTGCATTGTCGAATTTTTATCCAACAGCCTACACACACAATTGGATGTCAAGTTACCATACATTGACAGTTACTATTTGTGAAAGCTAATTCCAGTATCCGAGCAAAAATGTAAATTATTATACATCACATAACATTCAGTGTACAGGCTATACATAAAATAAACGGTCTTCAACTCTTCTCTTTGTATTCATACTCAACTTCAAGTTACATTGACAATATTAGTCGTGTACCTGGATGTTTGAACAATAAGCAGGAGAAGAAGAAAGGTGTCAGCAACGGGCAACCAAACAGCAACAACACAGCCACAACAACCAGCAACAATAATCAACCACAATTATGAAGCCCACAAGTGATAGGGCACCAAGCAGAAAGTCCCAGAAACAGAGTGGAAAACAACCGAGAAAAACCAGAATGTTCAAAGCAAATAGCCACAGCAATACAGTAGTCACACACAGCTCGACAAATAACCAACAATAATTGGCAAAGACAACTTGGCCAACTTAAACTCTTATGCAGTTTTCAGACAGTGTTTTTGTTACAATGTTCTGAGATTTCTTTTTGTTTTCTTTCTTTCAGCTTTTTTTCAACTTAAAACTTCTCTGAAGACTAAAAAATGTCCGGCCCCCCTTTTAAGTTCTGAAAACACCCTATTTATAAGCTAATCCAGGTCAGCCAAGCTGTCCGGATCCCTGTAAGTATTAATCTGCCCATACCTCTTAACTCCCCATGCCTAAGGGCATCTTTCTTGAAAGTAAACTTATCAGCCCCCATGCCTGTCCTATTGCTTTAGTCAAGAGTTATGGGTCTAGTTAATTATTCATTTAATTCCCAAACTCTTATGTCTTGTTCCCCATTGACATTAATTTAATCCTATTTCAGTACCCTATTTGTCAGCTCACTTAAACTAAGCTTTTTCTGTTCTTTTCAAACCCCAGACTACCCCTGTTAATTCTTGGTTATTACTGTACTAACCCTCTGCAACAATGGGGCATTTTGAACTTCTGAAAGTTTAAAATCGAAGCTGCCCTAGACTGAATCTTTCAGTTGTTTTGTAATGCAGTTATAAGCTAAATTCAGGGCATGTCGAGCATCCAATTAACAATCAACAGGTTCATTCACTTACGTAAAGTTGTATGAATTAGAAAATTTGAACATTCAATCGTAGGAAACTAATCGACGACGTTTATTGAGTCGACTATACTAATTATAATAGGTAATAATCAGTCGTTCATATAAACAACACGTACAGGGACCCAAAGGGCTTCAGACAACTTTTGTTCAATTACTGGGAACCTATATGGATTATTTATGCGACGACCATCCTAATCGAACATGTATGTCACAGAATACATTCAAAACACACACAGAAAACCAACGACCAAATAAAGGGCCTTACAAAGATGGAAGGAATTAAGAAAAATACTAGAAAATACCAAACAAACACAACGACACATGCTGGCAATCCTCAAACAGTATTCAAATAAAACAGAAAAGAAAAGAAAAACTTACTGAAAATTTTAACAAAAGTCAAACCAGGTCCGAATCAGATTTGGCCTTTTGAAGCCGAACAAACTTTAATCGGGGTGTTCTCAATCGAGAACACCCTGATTAAGGTCTATTAGACCTAAAACCTCTATTGAAACTGGCCGGATTCCAAAGGTTCTTGTGTTCTAGGGTTTGGATCTTCAGATTTGAGATTCTAGGAGTTGTGGGTAGATTCGGACCAAACCAAGCTTGGTTTGGTCACGAGGGAGGTCAGGGGAGTGTCTGGTACGAATATGGTGTGGTTTGGTGTAGGTCAGAGTTCGACTCGAATCTTCAAATGAAGATTCGAGAAACTAGGGACTGATTCGAAGCACAAGGATAGCAGATCCATGTTCAGGGCAGTGAGGTGGTCCTAGGGTGTTAAGGAGGTGGTCACCGGCGTCCATGCCGCCAGGTTCAAGTGAAAGGGAAAAGGGGCGGCGTTAGGGTTTCATAGGGTTCAGGGTTTGGTGAAGAAGACGAGTGAAGAGGGGTTAGGATAGGGGGCGTGGGGTATGATAGAGGGCTTATATACGGAAGGGGAAGATTAATCGGAGCCGTTAGATCAAGTGATCTGAACGGCTTGGATCTATTGGTGATGGACGAAACGGGGTCGTTTGGTATAGAAACGGGGTCGTTTGGGTTTAAGTGAGGGGTTGGGTTGAATCGGCTAAACAGGTCGGGTTACGGGTGCGGATGTGGACCGTTGGATGAGTGTGATTGAACGACTCAGATCAGACGCCTTATGCGGCGTCGTTTCGGGATGTACCAGGGCAGGCCTGGTTTGGACCGGATCCTTGGGTTGGTTTTGGGCCTCACTTTGGGGCCCAATCCGATTTTCCCCACTTTTCTTTTTGATTAACAAAATTTAAAAATAAAATTCCTAAATAAATTGTAAAAATTAAAATTACATTAAAAACAAAATTACACACATATTGGTTAACATTTATAACAACTAACACACATTTTAACATTAAATATAAATCACTCAATGACAAGACATATATTTTTTGTTGATTTTCTTTTTCTTTTTGGAGTAACTTTCGTGTAAGTAAATAATTCCCCAGCAGTGTTATCCCCAGCAGTTTCGAGGGAAGACAACACGAGTTTTTAAGGAAAGCAGTTCTGTAAGAAGGTAATTCAGGAAGAAGGAAATGGTTCACGCATAGGAGACGCACTTCCTAAATTAAGATTTCATTCATAAGAGACGCACTTCCTAGTTTAAAATCATTAAAGTTTCACCCATAGGAGACGCACTTCCTAAGTTTATTTTTACCCCCAGGAGACGCACTTCCTAAGTTTATTTTTTTTTACCAATAGGAGATGCACTTCCTAAGTTTATTTTCATGCATGGGAGACGCACTTCCTAAATTAAGATTTCATGCATAAGAGACGCACTTCCTAGTTTAAAATCATTAAAGTTTTACCCATAGGAGACGCACTTCCTAAGTTTATTTTTACCCATAGGAGACGCACTTCCTAAGTTTATTTTACCCATAGGAGACGCACTTCCTAAGTTTATCTTTCCCCTAGGAGACGCACTTCCTAAGTTTATTTTACCCCTAGGAGACGCACTTCCTAAGTTTATCTTTCTCCTAGGAGACGCACTTCCTAAATTTATTTTACCCATAGGAGACACACTTCCTAAGTTTATCTTTACCCCTAGGAGACGCACTTCCTAAGTTTATTTTGCCCATAGGAGATGCACTTCCTAAGTTTATCTTTACCCCTAGGAGACGCACTTCCTAAGTTTATTTTTACCCATAGGAGATGCACTTCCTAAAAGTTTGTTTTCATCATAGAAGACGCACTTCCTAAATCAATAGTTTAGTCATAGGAGACGCACTTCCTAAGTTTATTTTACCCTTAGGAGACGCACTTCCTAAGTTTATCTTTCCCCTAGGAGACGCACTTCCTAAGTTTATTTTGCCCATAGGAGACGCACTTCCTAAGTTTATCTTTACCCCTAGGAGACGCACTTCCTAAGTTTATTTTTACCCATAGGAGATGCACTTCCTAAAAGTTTGTTTTCATCATAGGAGACGCACTTCCTAAATCAATAGTTTAGTCATAGGAGACGCACTTCCTAGTTTTAGTCACTGAAGTTTTCACCCCCAGGAGACACACTTCTTAGTCTTGGTCATTTAAATTCACCCCTAGGAGACGCACTTCCTAGTTTGTTTCATTCAGGTTCTATTTTAGCAGACGCATTTGGTAGTCAAAGTTTTTTGGTTTTACTCGTAGGAGACGCACATCCTAGTCTAGTCTTTAGTTTACGCTTATCATTGCATCAGTAGTATCAGTGGCTTACAATTTTGCTAATGACTCACAAATCTTCCTAGTGCAAACAAGTGTAGGAAATTTTGTTTGTTTTGGTTGTAGGATCCCGCCCTGAGAGCGGAGGGTTACAACAAAAAATCCTAGCGTTCAATCCAAGTTAGAAGTAGCAGAAGCTCGCCTCAAGAATTCGAGTCGACAGAATTTAGTCACAATAAAGAAAAATATAGAAAAAAAGAAGAAGAAGAGAAAGGCGAGAAGTCAATCCAAAAATGCAGAAGTTGATGAAAGATGGGGTTGCTCAAGATATGGCCAAGGTCACAAGCATTGCAAGGCTGGTCCTGATCCGGAGAGCCGAATAAAGAAAAACGAGTTGGCACCTGCAGCTAACCAGCGTCAAGGTTCAAATCTAAAGTCTGCATGAAGCACCATTTAAGACTCGAGACCAAGGTTCAGAGGACTTATAGATAGGAATTTTGTAACTAGTAGCTGATAGGCTTAGTTAGTTTTTTTTTTCATTTTGATTTTGATGTAATAACAGGACCACGGACCGGAACCTCGACGGAACGGCACCTCGATCGGCTCTTCACTTCGGTACACTCCATATTCTCACTCACTTCCGAACTACACGTGGCCTGATTCCTTTATAGCCAAGGATATGTAGGCAGCTCAGATACCAGGGCTCGGTCACATTCCCTTCCTTTTCTTTAGTTTTAGTCTCTCCGAATAAGGGTCGGGTCAAAACATGTCTAGTCGTTCTTTGTCGGAAAACTCTTCGTGTTTCCAGTCAAAGAGGGGCAGTTGTAGACGTGTGATTTTTGACCCTCCCCGAGAATTTTCACATTTTTAGCGTAAATATTTAATTTAGGCCTAATATAGCTATTTCAACTATTTTTGACTTCTTTACTTTATTTTCGTCACAAAAATAAAAATTACAAAAAAAGGATATATAAATTTTAGTTCATGTATTTCTCATAAACTCTAAAAATACAAAAATAGTACTTTATATTTTTATCTCTATATAAAAACAAAAATTACAAAAAATAATTTCATTAATATTTTGTAGTCTTTTTAATCCTTAAAAATGCAAAAATAGTACTTTATATTTTTATCTCTATGTAAAAAACGAAAATACAAAAAAAAAATAGTTTCATTGATGTTTTGTAGTCATTTTAATCTTGAAAAATATCCAAAAATAGTTTTATTTTAATTATCACTCTCAGTTTAATAGTTATTTTGCTTATGTGGGACTAATTAAATAGGATCGTGTTTTTATTCTCAGTTGCGGGGAAAGAATAACATTTGGATTCAAAAGATCCATTTTTAGGCCTAATTCTCGGACCTAGCCCAAAACATTTTCAGTCGAGACACACATAAAAACACATGCTAACACATGCCAACACATGCTAGCACATGAACACACACACTCTCTACACTTTACAACTCATACTCCACAAACACACAAAAAACAACACACAAAAGGGATGAAAAGCAAAAAGAGTGACAGCCATGTCTCCATTTTTGGCCACCCCAAAAATAGCCATAAAATCCCCTCAAATTCATCACCAAAGGGAGAAAAAAAGAGGATAGAAAGTTAGCCTCTAGAGCTAAAAAGACGGCGGTATACACTCTGTATACACTGGATATACAGTAAATATACATAGGATATACACGATATACATTCTGCACACAAGGAATATACAGCGGCAGAAAGAACTAAAAATGGCGTAGACCCCCTCATTCTTGAGAATTCTCTGCCACACAAACACTCATAAATATGGAGAACAATCTCACACCATAAGACTGGAGAGCTATATCCATTTTTCACTTTGATTAGATTTTACTTCAAGAGGAAGAAAAATCGAAACAAAATCAGAGTTGCAATGAGATGCTCTTGTTTGGCCAAGAGGTTCCGATCCCGTTCGTAGTCCGATCCGCGATTCCGAGTATATTGCTCGTTGTTTCTGTTGTTGCTGTTTCGTTGATTTTCCATTCAGTTTCTCATTTCGGTTGCTTACTTGTACCTCCGAACAAAGACTAAATATAAAGAAAGCTTCTTTTAAGGTCGGTTTCTTCCTTATCCTTTATGTTATTGTTTTAATTATTTGTGAAGATTTGATTTATACTTTCATGGAATATATCATGTTTACTTTGCTTTTTTCTTGTTATTTGGGTTTAATTGCTCGTGTTTGCAATGTCCTCATAGATTGATATTGAATTACTTTTGAGTATTGTTGTTAGAATGATTTTGTTGTTGGATATTTCTTGTTTGGGATTGATAACAAAGTTGACTGTGATTAAAGCTTTGATGAAATAGGCCATGAGGGAATAATCTGATTTGAGGCCTGATTTAAAGATTGCAATATATAGTTTAACATGGTACAATCCGACTCATTTATCAATTAGGATATTGCTTTTATTATTAGAGACAAGAGGTAGAGTAGAAATCATAGTCACTTTAGGATCGGCCTTTAATAAAATGAGACGAGTCTCGCCAAATAAAATGCATAAATTGCGGGGCCCTCAATAGATGATTTTTTTAAATGTTTAGATTTCGGGACATGCCGTTTAGCGAATTTTGCGGCCTTCCCAAAATAATAACGCGTTAGTATCTTTAGGCGCGTATTTAATAATGTTATCTCCCTAAACTCGGGTGCACATTTATGTGACCCAAATCCAAATCTTAACGGAGTCGAAATGTGTCAACAACCACGGGTGCATTGATTGCGACGTAGTTCGAGACGTGTTTTCACGACGTTGCAATTCCTTTAAAAAATAATAATAAAGCGGTAACTAATTAAAATTGCACTATAGTTTTGAAAATGTATTAAAATCAGATATTTTAGCCATTACAACAATTTAAGCGACCGTGCTAGAACTACGGGATCCGAGAGTGCCTAACACCTTCCCTCGGGTCAACAGAATTCCTTACTTAGAATTTCTGGTTCGCAGACTTCATTTGGAAAGTCGAATATTTTCCTCGAATTGGGATTCAAGATAAATCGGTGACTTGGGACACCAAAATCCAAACCTATCCCAAGTGGCGATTCTGAAATAAATAAACAAATCTCATTTCGAATATTGTCACTTAAATTGGAAAAACTCCCTTGTGCGTTTATCCCTCGGGGTGGGCGCGCCAAAAGGAGGTGTGACTATGATGCTTGAATACTTACATGCTACCAACTTTCTGTTGAGGCAGATCTAAAATGAAAAAAACTTCAAAAGGATCATTATGTGACTTGTCAGTGTATGCTGAGTAAGTAGACCAGTCTATGCCTTGACTATCTCTGTAAAAGCCACTGATTGATAGATATAGAGGTACAAGCTTAGCTAGCTTATCAATCTGAGAAACTACATAAGCATCATGACCTGCAGATCTGTACGAGTCATACACTTTGATACATCTCTCCTTGAATGAGACAACAGCCAATACCCAGTGTAGTTTGTCCTTCAAGTTGACTGGTATCATGACATTATCCACAGTATGCCAAGGTACATTTGCATGCAATCTGTAGCCTCTTATGTACTCACATACCACATCCTCTTCTTTGGCTACATTAGCATTACTATTTGTATCAACATACCTGTCGAATATTTCAGCGATTCTTGTCTTGAATATACAATCAATAGTTGTATACTTGAAGTTGCTTGTTTGATTGTACTTTCCCTTCTTTCTCAAATAGTAGAATATGACGTCAATATGCTATACACAAAGTTAAGTACATGGTGTGAGTCCAATTAATCAAACTATTAAAGAATATAGCTGAATACAGAGAAATACATATGAAAAATACAGTTGAATACAACAGATTGTATGTGAATAAAACTGTTGACTACAACTGACTATAGCTTACTACATCTGATTAAAACAATTGAAAACAACTGAATATAGCTGAATAATAATGAATAATACAATTGATTACTTATGATTTAAAGACTTCAATATGACTGTCTACAGTTAAATACTGTCGCACCTCCTTTTTGCCGCGCCCGCGGGGGCGCGTGGGGAGTTTTCTCCAATTAAAGGACAGTCGAAACGAGATTTATTTAGTTATTTCAGAGTCGCCACCTGGGAATTTTAAGGCGTCCCAAGTCACCAATTTCAATCCCTGAATCGAGGAGAATATGACTCTGTTTATTATTCTGCGAACCAGAAATCCTGAGTAAGGAATTTTGTTAATCCGGAAGAAGGTGTTAGGCATTTCCGAATTCCGTGGTTCTAGCACGGTCGCTTAACTGTTTTTATTATTGGCTTAATTATCTTGATTTTTATTAAATATATTGATGTTACATGATTTTACTACCGCTTATACTTACTGTGATTGAGGACCCTTCTTTGAATCGAATTACGCGTACGTATATTCGTGTTATAAATTTTAAAAAATGCGGAATTGTGTCACGCGTACGTGTACACGATAACTTTTGGTAATATATTTATTAAACAATCATTTTTTCGAAATTGTGTCGAATCAAGTATATTTGTTTTTCTTGAATAGTGAACCGTACATCTCGATTTTTTTTTATGAAATTGATTTAACGCCTTTGGAAAAATCCTTTTATTAAATATTCGCTCGAAATAGCGCGTACGCATAATCCGAATTTTTGCTTTTAAAATATAATCAGGGTACGCGAACGTATCCCTAATTGCGCAAAATATTTGTAATGGTATTATGGAGTTTCCACAAAATGTTTGTTATATCACGAGAAATCTCCTTTTAAGATACCTTTTAATTCTTGAAAAAAGAATCCACAATTTATTAAATGCTGCCCGTTGATTATAATTTCCGAATATAAGTTATATTCATTCCAACTATTCAAATTCAAAGGACAGAATAAAAATATGATTAATACTATTTTTTAAACAAATATGACATATATATATATATATGCCAAAGAATAAATTGCATATGAAACTGAAAATAAATGATTCATAAAGGAAGGAAATATTTTCCGAGAATTTTCATTATTTACTTAATGCAAATTCTATTTATAATTATCATTGATGTAAAGTGTGGCAATTTATGCTTGTACATCTCTTTTCATTCCCATATACTTGCTTTTAATCTAATAGGCCTAATTATTTGGTCAATTTGTTTTATGAAGGTAGATAGGCATCGAATTTATAGAAAAGGAATTATTATACAAGTTAATTCAACAAAGTTACCTTACATGCAACCTAACTGTTTGGCGTAAACATTCATAACGTTTTAACGTCATGACGAGCTATACCAACTTACTTTACTCATATGATTATACCTGTCATCATACCATATAATAACTTATACCAATCTAAACAAAATCATATTTGTTACAAGATATTCTACTAATGTAACTTCTTAATCTTTACATTTAGCTAATGGTATTATGGGATGTAATCAATGGCCCATTTTTATGCCTTACTCCCTGTTTTGACAATTCACATATTCCTATACTAATGAGATTTCGGAATGGCTAACATTATTACAAAACTTTATATGAATTTCAAAATAAGACAATTTAACTCATAGCTATCAAATTGAATTCACTACTAGTTAACTAACATGAAACGGAAAAAATGAAATTTAAACTAATGAACTTGGACAATTGGAAACAGAATTGCAATTCAGGCTTCATGGATTTGTCATGTTGAATCTCTTTTTGACATAAAATTCAAAAGATAAGTACCTGGAAATGAAGGTAGAAGAAGTAAATTTCAGCAGTAACAGCAGTACCAAAATACTGGCAGAATATCAGTATTCCCACAAATTTGAGCAATAACAAGACCCGAAGAACCCAGATGCACAGTGACAGCACTTTTGGGAAGTTTCAGATTTTTAACTGAACAATGATATTGAACAAATCCGGAAAGATTTAATGAAGAGAATGATATTTCTGATTCTGAGACTTGGAACAAAACAGACTAAAAAATTTCAATTTTTAAACACAGAATCAACTTCAATACTAACTTCCGATGTTGAATTCTGTTTTAATGTTTCTGTTTTCCTTTCTTTCTATCTTCCTTTTCAGATTTCTGTTTCTGCTTGATTTTTTTCTCTTTCAATCTCCTAAAATCTGCCTTAAGCTCTATCTCTCTATCTGAAAAACCTCCAAAAACTCTTCTTAAAGTCTGTTTTTAAACTCTCTCTAAGCTCTTTTTTTTTTCTTCTTCTGGAAAACTCCTTTTTCCCCTCTTAAAACTCCTTTTTTTCCTCTTAAAACTCCTTCCTTTCTGTCTGTACAGGGCTGGTTGCACCTTTGTAATGGTGGATGGACCCTTTATCCCTTTAAAAATTAGAAAGTTTCCATTAAAAACTACTTTTTAATACTTTATATGATCCTAATCTGATTTTCAGCAGCCCCATTATCCCTTGTTTCCCATTAGTATCTTAAATTATAGCCACTAACATTACATTATAATACACTAGCACTAACACCCTGTTTTTTACTGTTTCATTCCCAGAAATGCCCCTGAAATCCTGATGTTATTACTGAAAAATCAGAACCTACTGCAAAAGAGATTCTAAAATCTGTATAAACTTAATTATCCTTCTGATTTACAGCTATAACCAATCCTATTAACCTCCTAACACAATTGTATTTGACCAACTTTGTAAACTTGAATTCAAACTTGACATTACAACAATATTACACTGAATTCAGAACTAACATCATAACAATATATTACTGAAATTATCATAACAATTCAGACTGGACTTAACATTGAACCAAAATCAAACACACACAGGATCATTGTCAATACTGACAATGCCCTGAAACTTTAATGTTCAGACAATAACATATATACAACACTTATTTTGAAAGATTCATATAAACCAGGATGATTTAACTGACGAGTATTAGTTAAAAATGATTATCTACAATATCTGTCAACAAACAGTGCATAAATAGAAACAGATTGTTTCAATCAGTGTGGTCATGAATGAGAATTCATAATATAACTAATCGACGAACTTAATCGAGTCGATTACACACATTGTAACTAAGCACAATCAACAGAAACAATTTACATTTAAAATCAAGTAGACGGGTAGGAGACAGTATGATAATAAAAGATGGGAAAATTACACAGACTAAAACAAACACAAAAATACATGTATAATACACAAAATAAATAGAAAAAATACATTTGAATCTTCAATTTTATTCCGACTCGAACTCAACTTGGATTTCGAATTTTTGTTTGAAATCAAACAGACCTTAGTCGAAGTATTTTCCACTGAAAATACTTCGACTAAGGTCGATTAAACCTCAATCTTCATTTAATATGAACGGAATTCAAAAGTTTGGTATTTTTAGGGTTTCAGGTTCTTGGATCTTAAATCCGATCATTTCCGGGCAGATTCGAAGGGAACCAAACATGATACAAGGGTGAGGGTAGCCTAGGGGTCATTTGGTGTTAGTTTGAAACGGATCTGAGCTTGTTCTTGTTTGGTCCGAATCTTCAAAAGAAGATTCGAGAAGTTCAGAACTGATTCGAGCCAAACTAACTCCAGATCCATAACAAGGCATGCTAGGGGGTACTATGGTGTTAACTAGGGGTTGTTTGGTTTAGATCTAAACTCGGCTCGAATCTTCAAATGAAGATTCGAGAACCTTCAGGAAGATTCGAGCCCAACGGATAACATATTTGGATAGAGGAGGTTCAGGGGGTTCTAGGGTGTTATTTTGGTGACCGGCGGCGTTGATGCCGCCGGGTTTCAGACGGTGGAATCCTAGGGCGGCTAGGGTTAGGAGTGGGGGTTTGGGGAACGATGATGAACAGTGTAGGAGGGAGGGTGTTCAGTTAGGGGCCGGGGTAAGGGCTTGGGATTTATATAGGGGTGGGTGGATTGATATCGTCCGTCCGATCAAGTAAGATGAATGGCCAGGATCAATCCACTAATCCAAACGACGTCGTTTGGTTTAACGTTGGGGTCGGACTGAGTCGGGTCACTGGGTCGGGTAAGGATCACGGGTTAGGGTGATGAGATCTCAGCCGTTGGATGGATTGAATCCAACGGCCCTTGATGAAGGGTGATGAAACGTCGTCGTTTCGATTTGTTTGAATTGGACCGGACAGGCTGTTTTGGATTGGGCTGGGGGGGGGGGGGAATTAATTCACTTGGGCCTGGATTTTAATCCAGGTCCAATTTCCTTTCACAATTTATATATATTTTCTAATTTTATTTAAATTATAAAAAATCCTAATAAAAATTATAAAAAAATTTTTAACCTTACACAAAAATATTAATTACTTCATAACAATTATTTAACACATAGTCAAAACATTAATCATACAGTGGGATATTTAAAATAGAACTAACGCATATTTTTTTTATTTTATTCAAATTATCTTTTAAAATGCATAATTATATCCTATATGCATGCAACATGTATTTTATTTTATTTTTTCATTTTATCATGACAAAGTAAACATTTACGGACATAAACAAATATTTAACACCACGCAAATTCAGAAATTACACAGTAAAAGAAATTTATTTTATTTTTGATTTATTTTGGAGTAGTTTTTCTTAAGGCAAAAATCACGTGCTCACAGCTGCCCCTCTTTGTGCGGAAACTCGAAGAGTTTTCGTGCAAAGATAAAGTGAGCGGATACGAGCGATTTTTGCCCGTTCGAATACTCCGTGGGAAGCGTTTTTAGAAAGATTTGACCGAACCTCTGCTTCAAAGGTTTCCTACATATCCTTGGCTATAAAGGAATCAGGTCAATGTAGTTCGGGAATTTTTTGGTAGCTGGGACTACCATGGGACTGTGATGTTACTGCTGCTTCGTGCTGTTTTTACTGCTTGCTGACCTCCTTATTACACCTTACTTTAAAGGAAATACAAAAATTAAACTAGACTATGGTACATGAATTATAAAAATCTTATCTAGATCATGCCCTTGCATTTCTTGTTGTCTTGATATCTTGGTGACTCTTGGGCATTTGGCTTATTCCGTATTCCTTTTGGAACTCTTGTTGTTTCTTGCTGGGGATTCTGTTGGACTCCTCTGCTTTATTGATTCTAAGTGTGCTCCTTTCTCTTTTGAGCGGGCTTTTGATTTCAACATTTCAATTTCATTCCCTTGTTCTTCAGGTGGGTGCCTTGATTGCTTATTTTCTTTCTTCATCCTCATTCTCCAGGTGGACGCCTGACTCCTTCAATTCTTTATCCTCATTTTCCAGGTGGACGCCTGACTTCTTTAATTCTCATCCTCATTCTCCAGGTGGACGCCTGACTTCTTCAATTTTTCATCCTCATTTTCCAGGTGGACGCCTGAATTCTTCAATTCTTTATCCTCATTCTCCAGGTGGACGCCTGACTTCTTCAATTCTCATCCTCATTCTCCAGGTGGACGCCTGACTTCTTCTTTTCTTCATCCTCATTCTCCAGGTGGACGCCTGACTTCTTCTTTTCTCATCCTCATTCTCCGGGTGGACGCCTGATTTCTTTAATTCTCATCCTCATTCTCCAGGTGAACGCCTGACTTCTTTAATTCTTCATCCTCATTCTCCAGGTGGACGCCTGACTTCTTTAATTCTCATCCTCATTCTCCAGGTGGACGCCTGACTTCTCTAATTCTCATCCTCATTCTCCAGGTGGACGCCTGACTTCTTTAACTCTTCATCCTCATTCTCCAGGTGGACGCCTGACTTCTTTAATTCTCATCCTCATTCTCCAGGTGGACGCCTGACTTCTCTAATTCTCATCCTCATTCTCCAGGTGGACGCCTGACTTCTTCAATTCTCATCCTCATTCTCCAGGTGGACGCCTGACTTCTTTAATTCTCATCCTCATTCTCCAGGTGGACGCCTGACTTCTTTAATTCTCATCCTCATTCTCCAGGTGGACGCCTGACTTCTTTAATTCTCATCCTCATTCTCCAGGTGGACGCCTGACTTCTTTAATTCTCATCCTCATTCTCCAGGTGGACGCCTGACTTCTTTAATTCTCATCCTCATTCTCCAGGTGGACGCCTGACTTCTTTAATTCTCATCCTCATTCTCCAGGTGGACGCCTGACTTCTTTAATTCTCATCCTCATTCTCCAGGTGGACGCCTGACTTCTTTAATTCTCATCCTCATTCTCCAGGTGGACGCCTGACTTCTTTAATTCTCATCCTCATTCTCCAGGTGGACGCCTGACTTCTTTAATTCTCATCCTCATTCTCCAGGTGGACGCCTGACTTCTTTAATTCTCATCCTCATTCTCCAGGTGGACGCCTGACTTCTTTAATTCTCATCCTCATTCTCCAGGTGGACGCCTGACTTCTTTAATTCTCATCCTCATTCTCCAGGTGGACGCCTGACTTCTTTAATTCTCATCCTCATTCTCCAGGTGGACGCCTGACTTCTTTAATTCTCATCCTCATTCTCCAGGTGGACGCCTGACTTCTTTAATTCTCATCCTCATTCTCCAGGTGGACGCCTGACTTCTTTAATTCTTCATCCTCATTCTCCAGGTGGACGCCTGACTTCTTTAATTCTCATCCTCATTCTCCAGGTGGACGCCTGACTTCTTTAATTCTCATCCTCATTCTCCAGGTGGACGCCTGACTTCTTTAATTCTCATCCTCATTCTCCAGGTGGACGCCTGACTTCTTTAATTCTCATCCTCATTCTCCAGGTGGACGCCTGACTTCTTTAATTCTCATCCTCATTCTCCAGGTGGACGCCTGACTTCTTTAATTCTCATCCTCATTCTCCAGGTGGACGCCTGACTTCTTTAATTCTCATCCTCATTCTCCAGGTGGACGCCTGACTTCTCTAATTCTCATCCTCATTCTCCAGGTGGACGCCTGACTTCTTTAACTCTTCATCCTCATTCTCCAGGTGGACGCCTGACTTCTTTAATTCTCATCCTCATTCTCCAGGTGGACGCCTGACTTCTTTAACTCTTCATCCTCATTCTCCAGGTGGACGCCTGACTTCTTTAATTCTCATCCTCATTCTCCAGGTGGACGCCTGACTTCTTTAATTCTCATCCTCATTCTCCAGGTGGACGCCTGACTTCTTTAATTCTCATCCTCATTCTCCAGGTGGACGCCTGACTTCTTTAATTCTCATCCTCATTCTCCAGGTGGACGCCTGACTTCTTTAATTCTCATCCTCATTCTCCAGGTGGACGCCTGACTTCTTTAATTCTTCATCCTCATTCTCCAGGTGGACGCCTGACTTCTTTAATTCTCATCCTCATTCTCCAGGTGGACGCCTGACTTCTTTAATTCTCATCCTCATTCTCCAGGTGGACGCCTGACTTCTTTAATTCTCATCCTCATTCTCCAGGTGGACGCCTGACTTCTTTAATTCTCATCCTCATTCTCCAGGTGGACGCCTGACTTCTTTAATTTCTTTATCCTCATTCTCCAGGTGGACGCCTAACTTCTTTAATTCTCATCCTCATTCTCCAGGTGGACGCCTGACTTCTTTAATTCTCATCCTCATTCTCCAGGTGGACGCCTGACTTCTCTAATTCTCATCCTCATTCTCCAGGTGGACGCCTGACTTCTTTAACTCTTCATCCTCATTCTCCAGGTGGACGCCTGACTTCTTTAATTCTCATCCTCATTCTCCAGGTGGACGCCTGACTTCTTTAACTCTTCATCCTCATTCTCCAGGTGGACGCCTGACTTCTTTAATTCTCATCCTCATTCTCCAGGTGGACGCCTGACTTCTTTAATTCTTATCCAGGTATTTCCTGACACAAATATTGTATTTGCCCCTGTTTTAAATCAAAGAAAACTTCGTTAGTTTAAAGCAGGGTGGTTCACTGGGGTATTCTTGCCGATGGTGATACTTCTCATCATTTCTCTTTGTTGCTCTGGAATGGTTGAAAAGACTGACTGTTTTGTCCTTGTAATTGATTCTTGACTATAGGATTCTCCTCTGTATGCTTTCCTTCGAACCCTTTTAACTGTAATCATATGTCCCTTCTGACTTTGCTGATCCACTTTTGACTTCACCTTTCTTACACTCATATCTTTTATCTCCTACCTTTCGTGGCTGTATTTTGTAACCTTGATTCTTGGTAGTATACCTTGACATTCCTTCTTATTTGTTTGGAATAAAACTTATCTCAAAGCTTTTTAGAAAGTAAGATTATTAGTAACGAAATACGCTGATTTCGACAATCATAGAATGAAAAGAAAAATCCAAGTTTGGATGACTGTTGGAAAAGGAATAAAGGACTTATCTGATTGGAATTACTGGCACCAATGATCAGGGTATGCATTTTGGATTAATCAACCCAGTCTTTTGATCAATCTCCTTTCAATTGTCTCATTTTTGTTTTTGCCAAAATTTCCATAACCCAACTTCATTTTTCATTTCACAGACCTGTTGGACTTGCAACGTCTCAAAGAGTTTTTGCCGATAAACTTTCCTCATTTGTTCATTTCTTACTTCCTTTTCGCCTTAGGGTGCCTATGAAGGTTTTCACCAATAAGACTCTCTCCTTTTACTTTTCTCTCAACTTCCGTCGCCTTATGGTGCCCGTGTGGGTTTTCACCTATAAGACTCTCTCATTTTTACTTTCTTTTCTTGTTTGTACCAGAGTATTATGAACCATCTTCATTTGCTTGACTCAGCATTTTTCTAAGATTGTTCGAAAGGTCTTTCTGGTATGGGGTTAGAAATGGAAAAGGTATTAAAAGCTAAACAGTTTTGGTATGTGTTTAAAATTACCACTCTTGGAATCTTTTCTTATTTCCAATACAATTCTTGCCCCAGTTCCTTGATTGGGGTCGCTTGATGTTTCTTTTTGTGCACATTTTATGTATATTGTGCACCCTATGACCGAGCCGTGAAGCGCCTACGTATCCTTCTTTGAGGAATCAGGTCAAACGTAGTTCACCTGATGATAGTGATTTTTTTTATTTGATTTTCATTGATTCCAAGAGAGGGTAAGAAAGAAACAAGTATGGCTCAAAGGGGAAGCAAATGGTATAGTGTTTGGATAGCAGAATAAATTGCCTTTGTCATTCCAATCTTCGAAATAATGCTAAATACAAACATTCAAAAATTTTATGCATAATATCTCTTTACCGTGTCAGAATTGATCGCCATATCTATGCATTTGCCTTCAATATCTTTTAAACATAGTGCACCATTCGATAATACTCTGGTCACAATGAATGGTCCTTGCCAATTCGGGGCAAATTTGCCTTTTGCTTCAACCTGATGTGGAAAAATACGTTTCAGCACATGCTGACCTACTTCAAACTTCCGGGGACGCACCTTTTTGTTGTATGCTCTTTCTATTCTTCTTTGATATAATTGACCATGGCATACTGCGGTCAATCGTTTTTCATCAATCAAGTTTAACTGTTCCAGACGGGTTTTGACCCATTCATCATCATCAATCTTTGCTTCGGCGATGATCCGAAGGGAAAGAATCTCAACTTCTGCAGGAATTACTGCTTCAGTGCCATATACCAATAAATAAGGAGTGGCTCCTACTGAAGTGCGAACAGTAGTGCGGTATCCCAATAATGCAAATGGTAATTTTTCATGCCATTGTTTTGAACCTTCTACCATTTTCCGAAGTATCTTCTTTATGTTTTTGTTGGCTGCTTCTACTGCTCCATTCGCCTTGGGTCGATATGGGGTAGAGCTGCGATGTGTAATCTTAAAATGTTGACATAATTCCTTCATTAGGTTGTTGTTAAGATTAGCACCGTTATCTGTGATGATCACCTTCGGGATTCCGAATCGACATATGATATTTGAGTGGACAAAATCGACCACAGCTTTCTTGGTCACTGATTTGAATGTCTTGGCCTCAACCCATTTGGTAAAATAATCAATAGCTACCAGAATGAACCTGTGTCCATTGGATGCTGCCGGCTCAATTGGTCCAATCACATCCATGCCCCAGGCAACGAAGGGCCATGGTGCCGATATTGTGTGCAACTCGGATGGTGGAGAATGAATCAAATCTCCGTGTATTTGGCATTGATGACACTTGCGCACAAAACTGATACAATCTCGCTCCATGGTAAGCCAATAGTAACCGGCTCGGAGGATTTTCTTCGCCAATACATATCCACTCATGTGGGGTCCGCAAACTCCTGAATGTACTTCAGACATGACAGCTGCAGCTTGTCGGGCATCTATGCATCTTAATAACCCAAGATCTGGTGTTCTTTTATACAAAATTCCTCCGCTTAAGAAGAATCCATTTGCCAATCGCCTAATGGTCCTCTTTTGATCTCCTGTGGCTTGTGCGGGATATATCCCCATCCTGATATACTCATTGATGTCGTGGAACCATGGTTCACCATCAATTTCTTCTTCAACCATATTGCAACAAGCGTGCTGATCGTGGACTTGAATATGTATTGGATCTACATAAGCTTTGTCCGGATGGTGCAACATTGATGCTAGGGTAGCCAATGCATCGGCAACCTCATTATGGATTCTTGGAATATGTTGGAATTCCACTGATTGAAACCGCTGACAAAGATCATGTAGACATTGTCGGTATGGTATGAGCTTCAAGTCTCGGGTTTCCCATTCTCCTTGAATTTGATGTACCAAAATTTCCGAATCTCCCATGACTAAGATTTCTCGGATACCCATGTCTGCAGCTAGCCTTAACCCCAAAATACAAGCTTCATATTCAGCCATATTATTGGTGCAATAAAATCGTAATTGAGCCGTAACAGGATAGTGATGCCCTGTTTCAGAAATGATTACAGCTCCTATTCCGACTCCTTTCATGTTAGCGGCTCCATCAAAGAAAAGTTTCCAGCCAGGTTTTTCAATTTGCTCCACCTCGTCGATATGCATTGTTTCTTCACCAGGAAAATAAGTCTTCAATGGCTCATATTCCTCATCGACGGGGTTTTCGGCTAAATGATCGGCCAGTGCTTGAGCCTTCATTGCAGTTCGAGTCACATAGATGATGTCGAATTCTGTGAGCAATATCTGCCACTTTGCAAGTCTTCCCGTTGGCATAGGCTTTTGAAAAATGTATTTCAATGGATCCAACCGAGAAATGAGGTAAGTAGTGTAGGATGACAAATAGTGTTTCAATTTTTGAGCTACCCATGTTAGGGCGCAACATGTCTTTTCCAGATGAGTATACTTAACCTCATAAGCTGTGAACTTCTTGCTAAGGTAGTAGATGGCCTGTTCTTTTCTGCCAGTGAGGTCATGTTGCCCCAATACACAACCAAATGAATTTTCCAGAACCGTCAAGTAAAGAATCAAAGGTCTTCCTGGATCTGGCGGGACCAACACGGGTGGGTTTGACAAGTACCCTTTTATTTTATCGAACGCTTCTTGACACTCATTGGTCCATTTGACTGCAGCATCCTTTTTTAACAATTTGAAAATTGGCTCACAGGTTGATGTGAGCTGAGCAATAAACCTGCTGATGTAATTTAACCTTCCCAACAAACTCATTACTTCAGTTTTGTTCCTGGGAGGTGGAAATTCTTGGATGGCTTTGATTTTTGATGGGTCTAGCTCGATGCCTCGTCGACTGACTATGAATCCCAGCAACTTTCCGGATGGAACTCCAAATGCGCATTTGGCAGGGTTAAGCTTGAGGTTGTACCTGCGAAGTCTTAAGAAGAACTTCTTCAAATCCCCAACGTGGTTGGCCTGATGCTTTGATTTTATGATCACATCATCCACGTATACCTCAATTTCCTTGTGTATCATATCATGAAACACTGTGGTCATTGCTCTCATATAGGTTGCTCCGGCGTTCTTTAGACCGAATGGCATTACCCGGTAGCAATAAGTTCCCCATGGTGTGATGAATGCCGTCTTTTCTGCATCTTCTTCATCCATTAGAATTTGATGATACCCGGCATAACAATCCACGAAAGACCCTATACCATGCTTGGCACAATTGTCGATCAAAATATGGATATTGGGTAATGAGAAATTATCCTTTGGGCTTGCTTTGTTGAGATTGCGATAGTCGACGCATACTCTAATTTTGCCATCTTTCTTTGGTACAGGAACGACATTAGCCAACCAAACAGGATATCGAGTGACTCGAATGACCTTTGCTTCCAATTGTTTGGTGATTTCTTCCTTAATTCTCATACTCATATCAAGCTTGAATTTTCTCAGCTTCTGCTTGACAGGAGGCACCGTCGGATCAGTGGGCAATTTGTGGATCACTAAATCAGTGCTCAAGCCCGGCATGTCGTCATACGACCATGCAAAAACATCTTTGAATTCTATGAGTGCTTTAATTAACTCTTCTTGGATCTTTGGTTCGAGATGGACACTTATTTTAGTTTCCCGGACATTACTCGTGTCCCCTATATTGACGTCCTCGGTATCACTCAAGTTAGGTTTGATTTTTTCCTCAAAGTGAATTAACTCTTTACTAATCTCTTCAAAAACCTCATCTTCATCATATTCTGACTCATAATCACAATATATTTCTCGAATTATTACTTCGGAACCAGATTGATTTTTAAGACTGGGCTGAAGATTCCTCATGCATGCCATATCACTAGAGCCAGTGTAAAAGGAACTGTACAGAAAAGAAGAAAAAGAAAAGAAAGCTATTAGGAATGATAATAAAAAGGAAACTGCTTTTTATTGGATAATGAAAGATAACAAGGTTTTGCACACTTCAAACCAACTGTAAGATAAACTTTGGGATTACAACCTTGAAATAACCCAAACAAACTGAAAGAAAATCAAAATAAACTACCAAGACTCCTTTCGAATTGGGAGAGGAGTGGCTTTCCAATCATTGAGCTTTGTTTCTGGCCCAACGAATTGAACTTCTGCGTTGCTACACCCTTCTCCGCTTTCCAACATATTCACATCACTAAACAATTTCTCGAACCTTTCAATTAATTCCTCTTTAGGATTGACCCGGGATTTAGGAATTGTTGTTATCGGGCGATTTTTAGCGCCGGTCTTGACAAAAAACTTTGACAGATGTGGGACTGGTCTTGGAAGAACCCATGTTTGGTGTTTCAGCTTCCTGGCCCTTATCACGTCATTGGCAGTGGGTATGAACCCCAAACCGAATGTTCCCCAGTTCTCGGGGAGAGATACTGGTTCTATAATTCCTTGCAAAGATAAACCCAAACCTTTGCCGGGTATAAAGCCATTCTTTAACATTTCATAAGCTACCATGACTGATACAGAGGATATCTTTGTATTTGGAAGATATTTCCCCTCTGGAATTTTCTCTACCGACACCGTGTCGGACACTTGGTATACCCATGGTCCTTGGTCAATTTCTGTTCCCTTGACCGGTACAATGGTACTGTTGTGAGCATTTAAACTTTCTTCTCCATGCACGACTATTTCTTGATGATCCCATTCAAACTTGACAGCCTGATGTAGTGTTGACGGGACTGCTTTAGCAGCATGGATCCATGGTCGACCCAACAACAAGTTGTAAGAAACAGATATGTCCAACACTTGGAATTCCATTGTGAATTCAACTGGCCCTATAGTTAGTTCCAACACTATGTCGCCAAATGAATCTCTGCTTCCACCGTCAAACCCTCGTACGCAGATACTATTCTTCTGGATCCTTTCCTCTTTAATTTTTAATTTGTTTAAAGTAGAGAGAGGGCATATGTTTGCACTTGACCCATTGTCAACCAATACCCGGGTTACTACGGAGTTTTCACATTTCACGGTGAGGTAAAGAGCTCTGTTGTGCTCGGTACCTTCCACAGGCAATTCATCATCAGCAAATGTAATTCTGTTTGTCTCAAAGATTCTGTTGGCTATTTTTTCCAAATGATTTACAGAGATCTTTTTAGGAACATGAGCCTCATTCAGGATTTTCATCAAAGCCAGACGGTGCTCCTCTGAATGTTTCAGTAATGACAACAATGAAATTTGAGTGGGGGTTTTCTTTAATTGATCCACAATAGAATAATCATGGAGTTTCATTTTTCTTAAAAACTCATCCGTCTCTTCTTCCGTCACAGCTCTCTTTGTTGGCATTGGATTGTTTTTAGTTTTTCTCAGCTCTTCGGGAGTAAAACATCTTTCCGAACGAGTCAAGCCTTGCACCTCACACACTTCTTCCTTGATTTCTTTGCCCTTGTACATTACAGTCACCCGTTCATAGTTCCATGGGATGGCTTTGTTGTTGATGATCGGCAACTGGATTACAGGTGCAATAATAACCCGATCTGTACGTGCTCCTTCCACGAATATAATGGGTTTGTTAGCAACCCCTGGTACTACCACTTTCGGCCTTTCTTGTTTTGCGGCAACTTTGCTCGATGATGCCTCATCGACTATCATAGACGGTTCATCACCATTTTTGTTCTGCTTAGACACCGGCTTCTCCTCCATTAACTGCTTATCTGGCTTGGTTTCATGAGTCTTGATCATCATGATAGTTTGTGACAGCTTCTTTGTCTCTCCATCGGCTTGTATGATTTCTATCATGTTAGTCTCTTGATGGGCTGGCATTGGATTTCTATTGATATTTGGGGATTCGGGTGTTTGAACCTCGATTTTATTAGTATCAATCAGCTCTTGTATTGCATTTTTCAAATGCCAACATTTCTCCGTATCATGGCCTGGTGCACCGGAGCAATATTCACAGCTAATGGTGTAATCCAGATTCTTTGGAGGAGGATTGGGTAGCTTGGATTGTACTGGTCTCAACATGTCTAGCTGTCTCAGCCTGTGGAACAGACTAGTGTAAGACTCTCCCAATGGAGTGTAAGTTTTCTTTTTCTGTTCCCTTTCTCCCCTGAATGCTGGCCTAGGCCTGAAACCTGGTCCGGGATAGGCTCGTGGGTAAGTATTTGGTGTGACAGGAGCACGCCAATTGGTGTGAACAGGTGGCTGATTGTATGCTTGAGCATGGTTAATGGCAAAATGAGGCTCTGAAGGGTGATAGTAGTGTTGGGACGAATCATGGTGGTAAGCTGATTGGCGAGGTCGCTGTTGATTATAGTAAAGCGGTGAACCTCTGGGTCCCGGCCAAATTCCTGAATCAACTACGGCTGCTTCCTCCCTCTTCTTTCTTCCGATTCCTCCTACCCCGCCTTGAATAGCTTGAGTAGTTGCCTTAATTGCTTAATAGCTCATGATTTTATTTGTCTTGAGGCCTTCTTCCACCATACCTCCCATCTTCACTACTTCGTTGAATGATTTCCCAACCGCTGAAACCAAGTGGGCATAGTAAGTTGGTTCCAAGGCTTGGAGGAAGTAGTCTACCATTTCGCTCTCCTTCATAGGAGGATCCACTCTTGCTGCCTGTTCTCTCCACCGAAAACCATACTCTCTGAAACTTTCATTGTGTTTCTTCTCAAATTTGGTCAAAGATAATCGATCTGGAATGATTTCCAGATTGTATTGGAAATGGTATGCGAATGCCTGTGCCAGGTCATCCCAGGTGTACCATCTTCCATGGTCCTGGCGTGTATACCACTCCAAAGCTGATCCGCTTAGACTTTGACTGAAGTAAGCCATTAATAATTCATCCTTTCCCCCAGCTCCTCGCATCTTGCTACAGAAACCCCTTAAATGGGCTACTGGGTCGCCGTGCCCGCTGTATAGGTCAAATTTGGGCATCTTGAAGCCAACTGGCAATTGTACATTAGGGAATAAGCATAAATCTTTGTATGCTACACTGACTTGCCCACCTAATCCCCGCATGTCTCGGAACGATTGTTCTAGACTTTTGACCTTCCTGAACATCTCTTCTTGTTCAACATTTTTGGCTGGCTTGTCAAGTTCGGTTGGGAGATCAAACCGAGGAGCAGTTGAATTGATTTCGGAGGCTTTGAAGGTAGGCTCCGAGGGGTAATATTGGTTGTCCTGGGCCTGGAATGTAGGCTCACTAGGAGATTTGTGAAATGTAGCAGGGGGAGGTGCTACGAAAATAGGAGTCATAGGTGGAGGAAAGTACAGAACTGGTTTTGTAGGTGGAGACTGTGGTGTTTGAGAGGTGGTGCCTCGGTAGTGCTGATAAATGGGGAAACTTGGGGATAATTCAGTGGTGATATTATCCTGAGTTTGGGTCATTGATGGAGCAGGGTTATTTGGGTAAGATGGGGGTAACTGTCCTGTAGACCAAGCTTGGTACATCTCAGCCATTTGCTGCTTGAGCTTAAACATCTCTTCTTTCATTTTCCCGACATCCATCTCTTCTATCTCCATACCTGTGTCAACATCTGGGATAGACATACTTTCGGGTATTGGTCCTTTTGATCTTGTGTGATAGTGATAATATGCCAGTATACTCTTTAGAGAAACTAACTGCTTGAATTATGGAAATGAACAAATTTGTTAGTTTTGCGAGTTTAACACATATATAATCACACGTTGAGATGCAATGCTCATAGACAAATAATCCCTTTCTATTATGCATTTGCCCGGCTGCTTGTGTCGTCCCAGCCTTCTTGAAATTTTTATTCATTTTTATTTATTATATATATCTTTTATCGTGGTGGTCGAATCTGAGAGATTGCCTACGTATCATGCTCTTACATGAATCAGACCTTGCGTAGTTCGGACCAAAGGCAATCACTTTTATTCATTACACAAAGATGGAATTACATTTGAAAACTTTAAGAAAATGGCTTGAAAACATACACTCTTAAATCAAAATAAAGATACAATTCTTAACATCTCACAACGTGCCCCACTTTCCACTTTTGTTGTCAAATATTGGGTTCTCTGCTCAATGTGGGGCTTGACCCGGATGGCCTCCCAGCGTTCGATACATCCTTTCCAACTCCATTGCTAGATGACGAGCAAAAGTGGGCGCATCTGTAAACTTTTCATAATCCATTCCTTGGCAGTTTACATAACTTTGAGATGTGAAGACTGCCAGATCGTGGATTTGTGCCCTGAAACCTTGGAGACGTTGGTCTTGGTCTTGCAATTGCTGCTGACGATTGGTGGCTATATCTCTGACACGGTTTTCACGATCTAGAGCTGATTCTAACAGAGCTCGGAGTCTGGCCTGCTCTAATCTTGCTTGCGATCTTTCCCTGTCGAGGTCTGCTTGTTGATGCTCTCTTTTGCATCTTCTTGCCTCTTCTAATTGTGCACGAAGCTGGTCTTCTGATCGCATCCAATAGTCTTTTTCCTTCTTGAATTGGGCCTTGTCTTTTTCGGATTGCCTATCTTGGCGTTCTTTGTTATCTCTGGCTTCTTCGTTTAATTGTTAGATCCTTTCTTTTGCCTTGCTCAATTCCCTTTCATTTTCCGCAAGAATGGAATCATAATCTTGCATTTTTTTCAAAGAGATTGGCGATGGTTTTTTGATCCTTCCAGCTCCTCTTTGGCGTTTCAGAAACTCTTTTCATTTTTTGGAATCGAGCATGAAGATTTTCATTCCCATAAGCTAGACTCTTTTTCTCGCCTTCGGCTTCTTGTGCTTGCAAATCTTTCTCCAAACTGAGGCTTCTTAAATTTTCTTTTAGGGCATGGATAGTTGCTTTGTACCCTTTTTCTTTTTCTCCCCAGACCCGCCGCTCTTGGATTTTATCATTGAAGTTTTGAACATGGGGTCTTTTTGTTGGTCTTTTTAGCTCAGGTTCTGGTACATCATCCACGCGAGACCGTTTTTCGAACCACCTTGCATATCCAGGATTTATCTCACCCTTTGTAGCGTCTAGGACTTGAGTATCACTTTTCAAGTATCGGCACCCATTCCACATCTGCTGAAGTAGAGCTTCGGGAATAGTGGCTTCTGGGTGTAATTCGATTACTTGCATACTCAAATCTTCATCATCAGGAACTATTTGATATCTCCCTAGTTGCCTTAGGACTCTTAGTGGTGCATACGGCTGAATGCTTCTCAATCCCAATAGTAGTAGATAACTATTTGAGGTTGACATATGTATTGCTTCCCTCATCGGGAGCCATCCCAGAGTCCATTCAATTTGATTTGTCGTTAAAGCCTTTAGATGAGATACCCATGCTTCTATTCCTTCTGGAGCCTGATAATTTTTTGTTCTTTCCTCATAGCTCTCGATGCAATTATCATTGTTTGACCCATACTGTATGATCTTGGGCTGTTGTTGGAGATGCTCCACCACCCACATTTGCAACAAAATTTTGCATCCTTCGAAGACCTTTGCTCCTGATTTACATAAAGTTAAAGCCCGATAAATATCTGATAGAATGATGGGGACAAGGGTGTGATTTTCTTTGGTCGTGAGGATTTGCACAACTTTCGCGGTGCGAATATCAATTGTTCGCTCTTTGTTTGGAAAGACCATAACTCCTAGAAAAGCTACCATGAAAGCAAAGCGACGGTGAATCTGCCAAGTGTCTTTGTTTTGCTTATTGGTAAGGCCTTTCTCATGAATTTCGAACCTATCTGACTTTCCGAACCTTGAATACAAAAAGTTGAAGGAACAACATCCATTGACGACATTGCTTTTCCTGACTTGACTGCTGATGTTCAGAAGACCGAAGAATCGATGTACCGAAGGAGCCTTTGTGAATATCAAGCTTTGATTTCTTAAACTTCCGTCAAAACCAACATAGCCAGCTATCTCTTCTAATGTAGGAGTAAGCTCGAAGTCAGAGAAACGAAAAACATTGTGAACAGGATCCCAGAAAGTTACCAACGCCGTAATCAGATCATCACGAGGTTCAACTTTCATAATGTCCGTGAGATTTCCCAAATGCTTGACGACCCATTTTTGACCGCCTTCGCCTAAATCATACCACCACATTTGAAGCTGACATAGAAGTTCCTCTGTACTTGTGGATGAGGGGCTTTGTGTGGTGCTCATTTTGTATCTGAAATTTAATTTTAATAAAGTCAAAATTCATTTTGGGAATTTTATACTAAAAATCATTTTCGAATTTTTTTTTTTTTTATTTATTGAATATCTTTATTTCAAAATTTAAAACTATATTTTTTTTTGAAATTTTTTTAAAACAACTCATTTTATTCCTTTCTTCTTACCATGATTTTATTTAAGCTGGTCAACAAGCATGTTCGAGGCAAATGAATGCACAAGTAGCAAGTAGGATGCATCATGATGGTCTTTTTATTTCGGGTTCACCTGTCCTAGACAGACCCAACCCCTGTGTTGAGTCTCCAAGGCCAAATGTGTATGATGCAAATAGACGTTCCTACTAGGGATCTGGTACATGGCTGAGTTATTCTAAGTGTAAAACCTTAGGTTGATTGTTCTAAACCTGGCTTACCCAAACGGACAGTTTGAGCCGAAGCGGGGGCAACGTACCGGGAGCACGAAAGTCTGTCCGGCCTAGTTACTTGTCCCAACTCCGTCTTATTTGGTATGACTCTAACAGAAAGGTGGGTCACGCGCACGTGTACACCATAAATTCAGAAGACTCAGAAAGAAGGGGGTTTCGTAGCAGTTGTATATATTCACAATTCAAATAATATTAAAGCGGTAAACAGCAACATTTAGCATATTAGCATATAAACAGTTGAAAATCTCATAGTAAATAAAGCCAATTAACACAGATATTTTAAGCTCGAATTCTTTAAACCCTGAACCAATGGTTCTGGGTTACAGTTTACCTATAGTCCCCAGCAGAGTCGCCAGAGCTGTCGCACCTCCTTTTTGCCGCGCCCGCGGGGGCGCGTGGGGAGTTTTCTCCAATTAAAGGACAGTCGAAACGGGATTTATTTAGTTATTTCAGAGTCGCCACCTGGGAATTTTAAGGCGTCCCAAGTCACCAATTTCAATCCCTGAATCGAGGAGAATATGACTCTGTTTATTATTCTGCGAACCAGAAATCCTGAGTAAGGAATTTTGTTAATCCGGAAGAAGGTGTTAGGCATTTCCGAATTCCGTGGTTCTAGCACGGTCGCTTAACTGTTTTTATTATTGGCTTAATTATCTTGATTTTTATTAAATATATTGATGTTACATGATTTTACTACCGCTTATACTTACTGTGATTGAGGACCCTTCTTTGAATCGAATTACGCGTACGTATATTCGTGTTATAAATTTTAAAAAATGCGGAATTGTGTCACGCGTACGTGTACACGATAACTTTTGGTAATATATTTATTAAACAATCATTTTTTCGAAATTGTGTCGAATCAAGAATATTTGTTTTTCTTGAATAGTGAACCGTACATCTCGGTTTTTTTTATGAAATTGATTTAACGCCTTTGGAAAAATCCTTTTATTAAATATTCGCTCGAAATTGCGCGTACGCATAATCCGAATTTTTGCTTTTAAAATATAATCAGGGTACGCAAACGTATCCCTAATTGCGCAAAATATTTGTAATGATATTATGGAGTTTCCACAAAATGTTTGTTATATCACGAGAAATCTCCTTTTAAGATACCTTTTAATTCTTGAAAAAAGAATCCACAATTTATTAAATGCTGCCCGTTGATTATAATTTCCGAATATAAGTTATATTCATTCCAACTATTCAAATTCAAAGGACAGAATAAAAATATGATTAATACTATTTTTTAAACAAATATGACATATATATATATATATATATATGCCAAAGAATAAATTGCATATGAAACTGAAAATAAATGATTCATAAAGGAAGGAAATATTTTCCGAGAATTTTCATTATTTACTTAATGCAAATTCTATTTATAATTATCATTGATGTAAAGTGTGGCAATTTATGCTTGTACATCTCTTTTCATTCCCATATACTTGCTTTTAATCTAATAGGCCTAATTATTTGGTCAATTTGTTTTATGAAGGTAGATAGGCATCGAATTTATAGGAAAGGAATTATTATACAAGTTAATTCAACAAAATTACCTTACATGCAACCTAACTGTTTGGCGTAAACATTCATAACGTTTTAACGTCATGACGAGCTATACCAACTTACTTTACTCATATGATTATACCTGTCATCATACCATATAATAACTTATACCAATCTAAACAAAATCATATTTGTTACAAGATATTCTACTAATGTAACTTCTTAATCTTTACATTTAGCTAATGGTATTATGGGATGTAATCAATGGCCCATTTTTATGCCTTACTCCCTGTTTTGACAATTCACATATTCCTATACCAATGAGATTTCGGAATGGCTAACATTATTACAAAACTTTATATGAATTTCAAAATAAGACAATTTAACTCATAGCTATCAAATTGAATTCACTACTAGTTAACTAACATGAAACGGAAAAAATGAAATTTAAACTAATGAACTTGGACAATTGGAAACAGAATTGCAATTCAGGCTTCATGGATTTGTCATGTTGAATCTCTTTTTGACATAAAATTCAAAAGATAAGTACCTGGAAATGAAGGTAGAAGAAGTAAATTTCAGCAGTAACAGCAGTACCAAAATACTGGCAGAATATCAGTATTCCCACAAATTTGAGCAATAACAAGACCCGAAGAACCCAGATGCACAGTGACAGCACTTTTGGGAAGTTTCAGATTTTTAACTGAACAATGATATTGAACAAATCCGGACATATTTAATGAAGAGAATGATATTTCTGATTCTGAGAGTTGGAACAAAACAGACTAAAAAAATTCAATTTTTAAACATAGAATCAACTTCAATACTAACTTCCGATGTTGAATTCTGTTTTAATGTTTCTGTTTTCCTTTCTTTCTATCTTCCTTTTCAGATTTCTGTTTCTGCTTGATTTTTTTCTCTTTCAATCTCCTAAAATCTGCCTTAAGCTCTATCTCTCTGTCTGAAAAACCTCCAAAAACTCTTCTTAAAGTCTGTTTTTAAACTCTCTCTAAGCTCTTTTTTTTTCTGGAAAACTCCTTTTTCCCCTCTTAAAACTCCTTTTTTTCCTCTTAAAACTCCTTCCTTTCTGTCTGTACAGGGCTGGTTGCACCTTTGTAATGGTGGATGGACCCTTTATCCCTTTAAAAATTAGAAAGTTTCCATTAAAAACTACTTTTTAATACTTTATATGATCCTAATCTGATTTTCAGCAGCCCCATTATCCCTTGTTTCCCATTAGTATCTTAAATTATAGCCACTAACATTACATTATAATACACTAGCACTAACACCCTGTTTTTTACTGTTTCATTCCCAGAAATGCCCCTGAAATCCTGATGTTATTACTGAAAAATCATAACCTACTGCAAAACAGATTCTAAAATTTGTATAAACTTAATTATCCTTCTGATTTACAGCTATAACCAATCCTATTAACCTCCTAACACAATTGTATTTGACCAACTTTGTAAACTTGAATTCAAACTTGACATTACAGCAATATTACACTGAATTCAGAACTAACATCATAACAACATATTACTGAAATTATCATAACAATTCAGACTGGACTTAACATTGAACTAAAATCAAACACACACAGGATCATTGTCAATATTGACAATGCCCTGAAACTTTAATGTTCAGACAATAACATATATACAACACTTATTTTGACAGATTCATATAAACCAGGATGATTTAACTGACGAGTATTAGTTAAAAATGATTATCTACAATATCTGTCAACAAACAGTGCATAAATAGAAACAGATTGTTTTAATCAGTGTGGTCATGAATGAGAATTCATAATATAACTAATCGACGAACTTAATCGAGTCGATTACACACATTGTAACTAAGCACAATCAACAGAAACAATTCACATTTAAAATCAAGTAGACGGGTAGGAGACAGTATGATAATAAAAGATGGGAAAATTACACAGACTAAAACAAACACAAAAATACATGTATAATACACAAAATAAATAGAAAAAATACCTTTGAATCTTCAATTTTATTCCGACTCGAACTCAACTTGGATTTCGGATTTTTGTTTGAAATCAAACAGACCTTAGTCGAAGTATTTTCCACTGAAAATACTTCGACTAAGGTCGATTAAACCTCAATCTTCATTTAATATGAACGGAATTCAAAAGTTTGGTATTTTTAGGGTTTCAGGTTCTTGGATCTTAAATCCGATCATCTCCGGGCAGCTTCGAAGGGAACCAAACATGATACAAGGGTGAGGGTAGCCTAGGGGTCATTTGGTGTTAGTTTGAAACGGATCTGAGTTTGTTCTTGTTTGGTCCGAATCTTCAAAAGAAGATTCGAGAAGTTCAGAACTGATTCGAGCCAAACTAACTCCAGATCCATAACAAGGCATGCTAGGGGGTACTATGGTGTTAACTAGGGGTTGTTTGGTTTAGATCTAAACTCGGCTCGAATCTTCAAATGAAGATTCGAGAACCTTCAGGAAGATTCGAGCCCAACGGATAACATATTTGGATAGAGGAGGTTCAGGGGGTTCTAGGGTGTTATTTTGGTAACCGGCGGCGTTGATGCCGCCGGGTTTCAGGCGGTGGAATCCTAGGGCGGCTAGGGTTAGGAGTGGGGGTTTGGGGGATGATGATGAACAGTGTAGGAGGGGGGGTGTTCAGTTAGGGGCCGGGGTAAGGGCTTGGGATTTATATAGGGGTGGGGTGGATTGATATCGTCTGTCCGATCAAGTAAGATGAATGGCCAGGATCAATCCACTAATCCAAACGACGTCGTTTGGTTTAAGTTGGGGGGCGGGTTGAACCGGGGCAGTGGGTCGGGTAATGATCACGGGTTAGGGTGATGAAATCTTGGCCGTTGGATGGACTTAATCCAACGGCCCTTGATGAATGATCACCAAACGACGTCGTTTGGCGTAGCTGCATTGAATTGGACCGGACAGGCTATTTTGGATTGGGCTGGGGGGGAATTAATTCACTTGGGCCTGGATTTTAATCCAGGTCCAATTTCCTTTCACAATTTATATATATTTTCTAATTTTATTTAAATTATAAAAAATCCTAATAAAAATTATAAAACAATTTTTAACCTTACACAAAAATATTAATTACTTCATAACAATTATTTAACACATAGTCAAAACATTAATCACACAGTGGGATATTTAAAATAGAACTAACGCATATTTTTTTATTTTATTCAAATTATCTTTTAAAATGCATAATTATATCCTATATGCATGCAACATGTATTTTATTTTACTTTTTCATTTTATCATGACAAAGTAAACATTTACGGACATAAACAAATATTTAACACCACGCAAATTCAGAAATTACACAGTAAAAGAAATTTATTTTATTTTTGATTTATTTTGGAGTAGTTTTTCGTAAGGCAAAAATCACGTGCTCACAAATACTACTGAATACAGAGAAATACAGTTGAATACATCTGACTACAGCTGATTAAAACAGTTGAATTTAATTGAAATTAGCTGAATACAGTTGAATAAAGATGTTGAATAAAGCTGAATATAACAATTGAATACAACTAACTATAGCTGATTAATACAGTTCAATTCAACTAACAATAACTGAATACATCTGAATAAACCAAAATACAGCTGAATACAACTGAATGCAGAAGTTGAATAAAGCTGAATATAACAATTGAATTCAGCTGACTATAGCTGATTAATACAGTTCAATTAAATTGACTATAGCTTGAATACAGTTGAATACAACTGAATAAAACAACATGTTGTTATTCAAAGAAAATTAGTCAGTTAGGGGAAAAAAACTTACGTTGTCATCCCATAGCTTCCCGTCAAACTATAGAAGGTAAAACCATTTTTTGAATTAACTTGATCAACTCCAAAATCCAATGGTATATGAAGTGTTGACTTGTTCTTATTGTAATGGTCTTCCAAATTACTTCTACAAGTATGGTATAAAAAATATTATATACATTTTTTAAAATATAAAAACTTAATACACATACCGGGGGAAAACTCACCTCTGATCATGTCTAGCGAGAAGACCATCACGAACTCATTTTTCATATTCCTGAATGATTAACGTAGGATGTGGCCCCGTTATTGAATCATCCTCAAAGGGGTGTCTTTTTTCAAAAATGGGGGTCAACTTTACTGAGGTACATGTTGCTCATTGAATTCGTGATTAGAGACTTTTAAATTTACAAACCTTGAGGAAAGCTGAATCTTTACTTTACAAAAATACTAACCTGTGGAGTCGAAGTTAGACTCATAAGGCGAAGAGCACCATCTACTTGGTCGCCGATTCCTATGAGATGGTATTGGGGTTGATTCAGCTTTTTTTGCATTGTTGTGAATCACAATTCTAGTTTCTGGAATTTGACTGGGAAGAAACTTGTCGTCCAGCTCAAATTGAGATACATAGAATTTTGTAGATACACCCTCTTGACCAGTAGATGGTATGTTGGACGGCACCTCTGATGTAGTTTTCCCCTCTCCTCTATACTCCAAACATTGATCATTAAGCACTTGTTTCTGTTAGTTGTATGTATCATTGTTAGTGTATTAACTTAATGTTACAATACAGTTAAATACATATAAGTGTAGTAAGAAAATAGATTTTGGTAATGGAAATGGGAGTTTGAAATACATCACACATATTCAAGAAATACAAATCAGATACATAAAAAATACAGCTGAATATGTTTAAATACAGCAGTTAATTCCATTTACATATTAAGGTTAACACAGATATGAATACAGCTAAATACATGTGTTGGCCGATGCATTTATCAGTCTAGTGAGGCAGTTAAAGGCTAGTCGAATACATACAACATTTATAAATACAATTATTTAATTATAACAGCAATCAAGAGATATAAACAAATGCTCAATATGTTAAGAATGGTATACCTCAACATTATCTCCGACATCTGTGTCAATGTCATCATCACGTCTCCCTATGGGTTCCTTTCTCTGGTGTAAACTTTCAGTTTGCTGATTTTGTTGAAGATGGTCAGAAAGATTCTTGAAGTTATCATTGATCAATGTTCTTAGAGACTTGAACTCTCCCACAACCTTAACAATACATAAATAATTATAAGATTGCACCAAAAATATATGAATGTTATTCATTAGACTGTAATGTTTAATTTGTGGTTAAATACTCACGTATTCTTTGAATGAATTTAGGTCTTTCCTAAAGAAGATACTTCGTCATTTTGGGAATCTTGCAGCTGATTGTCATGCAAAACTTTATGTCCAAATTTGGATACACAAACAAGAGGAATCTTGGGTTGATATTCTGTTTCGTTAGAATGCCTTTCGTGTTCCTTGCGCTTTTTATGGGGCGGTGATGAAGATGGACCAACACTTGCAACATATTTCTTCTTACATTGAAGCTGTCATCCGAATCATCTCCCGATTTGTCTGAATGAGCAGGAGAAGGTCTCTTCTCAACATTGGCGCCTACAGGAGGATTCTGAATAATGGCAAGCTCTATATCGCTTGGACTGGTGTCCTTGTAAACAATCTGAAAAACAAAATACAATCAAAGTCTTACTAGAAACATACAAATGCAAATCTGGAATACAAACTAAAATTTGTATTGAATATAAAATGCAATTATATACAAATGCAGATCTGGCAGCACTAATGATTTGAAAATAATATGAAATTGTATGAAGAATTAATAATGAAGGCTACAACAACTATATATTGTTGTATGCATATGAATGCATTTGTATGCATTAGATGTATTCAAATGTATACAGTTTTTGTATGCATTTGTATACAAGTGTATGCAGCTGTTTATTAGTCCCTATGCATTTGTATACATGTATCTTGAATCTGTATGCAAGTATTTATATCTGTAAGCATATGTATACAAATGTATATTGTTGTATGCATCCCCTGAAAATGTATGCAACTGTATTTTGTGTCTGTATGCAGCTGATAATACAAATATTTTCTATCAGTATGTATTTGTATACAAATGTATTATGTTGTATGCATCCCCTGAAAATGAATGCAGTCTCTTGTATGCAAATATATGAGTAATCTGGATGCATTTGTATGCAGCATATTTGTGAGAATATGACAGCTGAAACTACAGCAGGTATTACATCACCAAAAATGTATCTGAATGCAACTGCATACTTCTATATGCAAATGTATGCCTATTAATTATTACTAAAATATAAACTATCAATGATACAATTTGTATATTACCATGTTCCCGGTGTCATTAAACGTGTCGTTCATCAGATAAACAAAGGTTGGCTGATATCCGGTGGTTCTCCAATTGAGTATTCTGGGGACCACGTCATCAATTCGGAGTGCAATTTTGGAATCAACAACTGAACAACACTCATAAAACCACACTTGCATAGCCAGTGGCATCCCAGCTATCCTGTAATACTTCTTCTCAGCATCCATCTTCATGCTAATCGATTTTGTTAGCATTTCAAATGCTTTTAAACCCCAATGATATTCAGAATAGCGCCCACTCTCTACCAAGTCAAAATGTAGCCTTGGTATAGTTGTACTATTCTTCTCGAATGAAAAAATGAAGGTGTGTATGAAATACAACAAAGATATCTTCAAGGCATCACCATCATTGTCGGGACCCCAGTTCTTGTCAGCAAAGCATTTCATCAATTGTTCCTTCTTGACAAGATTAGCACCTCCAAAGTAAGTCTCAATAAGCCAGTTAAGAAACTTTTTACTGAACTCAAAATCTTCATCATTACCAACACATTTGAGGTCAGTCACAATCGCAAACTCCCTTAATGTGAAATGTAATGAAGTACCATTGACGTGTAATGCAAATACATTGTTAGGAGTGACTTCTAACTGGAGAGCCATGAAGCATTTGAAGAGTTGATTTGAATTTCATAGCGCTTCATTTGAAGAAATGAGCCAAAGCAAGTATTGCCAAGTTGTTGGTACTGATCAGGAGCAAGGTTCTCTTTTAGCTGGGAGATTATATCAGTATTAGTATAAACACTGATATGGGGTGCAAATTTTGGCTGGTGTTTCACAAAAAAATTAATTCCCTGCATTTAACAAGAATAAATACATGTAAATACAATTGAATACAAAGCATATTTCATAGTAAATCTTACATGAATATATATGAATACAACTACATACACTTAGAAGTATAGATATAACTGAATACATAGAATATATTACAGTACATCTGACATGAATACATACGAATACAACTAAATACATTGACAAGGCTAAATACATATTAAAAAACTAGCTACAACACACGTGACATAAAAAATAAGTAAGCAGAATACATATGAATACAACTAAAAACTTACTGGAAAATTGAACAATTGCAAACAAAAAATAACTAAGATGAATACAATTAAAAACATACTGGAAAATTGAACAGTTGCAAACTATCAAAATACATAAGAATACATATACATACTTATAAATACAACTGAATACAGTAATACCAAATAGTACAAAAATGTGAAATTGAATAAAACTAAATATATTTAAATACAACCAGATACATACGAATACAACATTGTACATATAAAATAGCTTGAATAATTATGAATACATATAAGTTTCTTTGAATGCATATTGATACAATAGCAATTACCTTTTGGTGTCGTGTATCTGATGTTTTTTTTGCAGCGACTTCCTTTACATTGACACATGAAGAATCATTCATAGGTTTTTTCATCTTTGAAACAACTGGATTTTTTGTTTCTTTTGAAGATTTCTCAACTTGGACTTCTTTCGACTTGTCATTGTGTAATTTAGTTCTTCTCTGTGAAACTGTAGTTGCTGACTTACCTACAAAATCCGACTCCCCTTGAGTTATTTGCAACGAGAAAGAGGGCCCATCAAAATTGAGAATTTTGGTGGGTATACCTCTGGTTATCATCTTGTGTGGCATTGAATCCGCCATTGAAGAGAAAAACCAAAGCTTCCTGGTGAGCAAACAATACCAATGGTTATTGTTTCAGAAATTTATGAAAAATCTGTATAAAAATTAGAGAACCAAATTAATGATATCAAAGTTCGAAGAAGTAAACTTACCAGGAGAAAACTTACCAAATTTTAAGATATATTTTGAATGTGGGATTGATAATGGCGGAGAAATAGAGAATTTGTGTGGGAGAAAAGTTATGAAACGTGGGTTTGTGGGAGAAGAGAGTAAAGTGTATGCAAAAAGAGAGAGAGAACGTGTTAGAGCAGATATACGGTAATTATGTGAGAGAAAATACAAAAAGGGAGAGAGAAAAATAATATTTAGCATATATGGTGCCTTAATTATAGGATGTAACTATATTTAGATTTTTTGCTATAAAAGATAAAAGGTATTTATAGGATGTAATATTTTAAAATGGTATTTATTTAAAATAAATAGGGTACTAAAGTTTTCTATAGGGTGTAAAATTTCCATTATTTTTCACTCTCTAACCAAGTAACGCAAACTATTTTCACTTATGACTTATGCTTAAAAGTTACTTAAAATAAGCCCATTCAAATGGTTTTTGAGTCATTTTTCCGGAAAATATTAGTCGTGATCTTAAAAGCTTGAACATCAGCTCAGTTGTGCCTAAGGATGGACACTTGACATCATTTCTATCTCCTTGTTCCAATTTGGTCTACGATATTTATGCTAAATAGTTCTAGTCTTCATCTGAATGTATAAATGCCATCAAATTGAAAAAAACTTTTAAGGGAAATATTAAGCATATCTGCAAAATCAAATTGTCATAAAATTATAGTAAAATGTAACCTTGAAACAACTACTTCCTCCGTTCTAATTCATGTGAACCTGTTTGATTGGACACAAAGTTTAAAAAAAATAAAGACTTCTGGAATGTGTGGTCCTAAACAAGTCAAAAAGAGATCCAGAGTATTTGTGTGGTTACAAAAGCTTCTCATTAAGGGTATAATTATAAGTTTAAGCTAAATTATTTCCAAATTTAGAAAGAGGTCATTCTTTTTGGAACGAATCAAAAAGAAAATAGGTTCATATAAACTGGAATAGAGGGAGTAACATTTAATAATAGGAAAAAAACCAAAGAAAGGTAATATGGAATGTTCTGCACTAAATTAGATTAACTGGTATCCAAAAACTAAGCTACATTTAAAAAACATTTGAAGAGGTAACTATTATGTTCTCTTATATTAGAAGCGACACTTGACCAGCCTGTTTCATCAACATGTCTGCTTGAGACTTTCTGATATCCATGTGTTCCGCTCTCGCTCCCTCCTATTAAAACACTAGGAGCCTCTAAAAAAACCCACCGTTTGTGGACTCCTCTATCCTCTGCTCAATGTCTTTCTTGCTAAAATCAGGAAATTGATAGATTAACAAATTGTGGTTGACTTCGTTCTTCTCCACATTTGAATAATTAGTTTCCATTTCATTCTTTACGAGCTTCTAGGGTTTGTCAATCAATTTACTTTTTAGGTTCTCTCGTACTTTTTCAGACCTCACTAGTGTAATTATTTTTGTTGTTCTCTCGAACTTTTACCGTTGGAAATTTGTCAATAATTTACATCCAAGTTATTGAAAAATAATATTCATAAACTGAAAAAAGATTAGGGCAAAAATGTCTTTAACGTTCATCTATTGCCGAAATAGGAGAGTTTCCAAGAGTTTTGGGGCCAGGTGCAATTCTTCCAAATATAAAGGGGTCAATCGATAATTAACCTTCAGTTTCCCAGATTTGGACTGATTAAATCCAAATCGAAAACACAGAGCACCGAAATACTCACAGAAGGAGAGGATTAAAGCATGTCGTCACCGGCGAACGATCCAAGGCAACCGTCAACGGCAAAGCCGTACAAGCCAGCGGCGGTAGCTCCACAAGATCTTCCTATAGATTACTCCGGTTTTATAGCCGTGGTGTTTGGTGTCTTCGGTGCCATGTTCAGAGTTAGTCATTCCCCTTATAAATTTGCATTTTTTCAAATTTATTACGATTTCATTTGATGTTATATTAATTGACATAGCTTAATATATGTTTATTTGTTACAAACAGTATAAGATTTGCTCGTGGCTTGCAATAATATTCAGCGCTCAGTCACTTGCTAACATGAGGAACTTTGAAACTGATCTTAAGCAGATCTCCATGGCAATGATGTAAGTACTTATAGTTTTTGCCCCAGGATCTTAGACACGTCGAGTAAGGATTTTTTTTGGACTTGCTTAAGTGTGTGCTTCTGATAACAAATCCACATTAATTCATAAGTTTGACCTTCACTTGGCATTTGCTGCTTTTAATCAAATCTCGTTTGATTATTGTTGTGCATGATTTTATGGTACTCCACCTTGGTGTAACTTTATTGAATGTTTCACACAAATTTGTAGTTGCAAAGTCTCATTACTTCATGAGTTCTCTTTGATTTGTATTAGGGCTTGTTTTCATCACAAATTTAGCTCAATCTGTGAAGAAAATGGACTCTAAGCTCATGTTCTTATACAAAATGCTAGTCGTGGGTGGGGATTGTATGATCTTATGGACGTTGGCCCTATATTCAAGATATGAAACTTCGGAAATTGAATGGCAATGGAAGGGTGTTCTCCAAAAATACTTTTATTTGCAGGATATATGCCAACACATGAAAAGAAGGGAAAAACTCTAAATCAAGGATTTAATTTGGTATGACGTTATCATAGATCATGATGTCAAGATAAGAAGGATTTTTTGTTTGATAAGGAGAAAAAAGGTCCTCCATTTCTTGACATCATCTTTTATGATAACGTCATACCAAATAAGAAGGAATCTTCTTCCTTCAATGTTGTTTTTCGAGGATATTTAAACAAAAAAATAAAGTTAAAGGCCAAGTTATCGTCATAAAATACTATAGAGTATGTGTAGACAATTTTGTGTGGCCTTAGTTAGGGCTCTGCTTAATATAGAAGATTCGTGTGGTCTATGTGCAAGGATGACAATCTAAAAAAGAAATGGTCCAAACTTGTGATGCTATTTGCATAATAATGTTACTTCAGGAATTTAGTGAGTGAGAACCAAAAGCTTGAAATGGGGAGGTGCTCTAGAGAATAGCTCCCTGGGCTTTGGTTCAAAGGCAAATATAGTACAAAACAGGGTATTTGGTATGCACACTTCATGGAGTTTGAATTTAGAAATGCAAGGGATAGACCCATTATACATAGAGTTTTGACCTAAAACAGTAAATTTCTCAAGTTAAAAAGGAACAACTGTAGTGAGTAGTGAAAAGGTTTATGGTATGTAGAATTAAGACGGAATATATGCAATGTAAGTTCAGCTTCCATAAGAAGTGTAGTTAAAGTGAGATTAGATTGAACTTCGGTGTTCAAATGCGGATGAATCATAACTTCTGTCACGACCCAAAGTAGGGGCAATTGTCAGTTCGTCACCCAACTAGCTTGGACTTGCCGAGTGAACCCTTAAACTTGTCGTCTTGGTACGCATAAATCATATGTTGGTGTTCTAAGCGAATTCATCATCGTGTGTCGTCTAATTAAGATACAAACATACCTCATTTACTCCTCTACCCAATCATGGAGCTTCTTCAAAATCTGCTACAAAATATAAGTGGAATGCGGCTCGATAAATGATTAGTAAAAATAAAAATGAACAAAGCCAACACTGATCAAATGTGGGACTCACCACTATGTAGTGGTGCTCAACTCGCGAACTGGACGTCGTTCAATATCAAACCTATAGCACGAAGCTAAGTGGGGTGAGTGTATAAAATCCCAGTAAGTCTCCTTGACCTCCGACTAAAAAGTTGGCCAAGTATTTTAAACATACATGCACTTTAATATCAAAATCATATTTCTCATGTAAATCAATAAAATTTCAAAAATACTTATAAATACATGGTAAATTATTTAAAGTTATTTTTGAAATCCCACGTTGCTTGTAGGCCATAAACAAAAATGTTTCTTAATTCTATGGAGGTTCCATCTAGATACTGACAATGTGTGTGCGCGACATGGAGGCCACCATCCAGGCAGTAGCTAGGTGGCCTTCCAACCATTCCAGTAGATGGTCCGTCCACCTTATGTACGGTAGGGAATGCAGGACTTTTGTTGAGTCTAAAGATCTGGTCAAACATACCCACTCAATCATCTAATACGGTCCCTCTCAAAATATTCCTTCCTTTTTTCACGTCACCAATTAAAATTGAGCATAACCTTCATAAGTGAACATATTAACATTTAAATTCCATTTCTCTCGTCCATAAATCATGAACATAAATTGTAATCATAACCATTAAAACATAATTGTAACCTTCATTTAACGAATAATCATCTTTCAGCTTTATAATAAGGTGATACTTACGCCCATCTCCACGTACAATATTTATAAGAATCAGTTTTGTAATTAACAGAATATGCCTCTTTTGAGGGATACACTCTTAAAAGGTTAGGTCCTCACCTTTCTTTTCTTGAATTCAAAAATTCTCCGCCTTTTCTTAGCTTGACACCTACTTTAGAACCATTATTTTCTAAGTACGACAAAGCTTCCTTATAAATCTGAGCTTAAAGATTTTGGTGCAATAGCTATTTTTTCAATATCTAACTACTGTGGTTGATTTGTTTTGAGGGCTTGCAAATCAAATGCTCCAACTATGGGATAAATTCTTGCTCCTTGGCAAAACAGTCTGGTTTCGGATAAATCATGGGTTCGCATATAAACAAAATAGAGCTTGTGCAGTGAAGCTCACCATTTACTCTAAGCCAACTAAACCATGTCAGTTCTCCTCATACATAGGTCCAACCACTAAACCTAGTAACAATATAACAACTTACAAGCAAAAGCAAAAGAAGTTGTGAAAATGGTTTATCCTCGTATTCACGTGAAGGTATTATATAGAGCCTTATTGGCGATTAAGGTGTTCCTAACAAACGGCCTGCTAGTTAGTTAAATGATACGGTTTATAAGATCTATTTATTACTTAGCCATTAAGTAGATTAGCTAGGCTTCTATATTTAGGCCGCTAGCTATTAACTAGTAATTATTTTAATATTCTAGTCGAACACATTTCCTTATTTAATAGATTAACAACTTAATATCATATATGAATATTGTTATGATACTTCTTAGTATCTTATTATTATTATTAGTACTATATTTATTATTTCTATGATTAATTTATCCCACTTCCTCGTGGTACTTGGTAAAGTGAAATACCAAAGTACATATATATATCTATCAATCCTTGTTCCTAATATATCTAATCTCAAGAGAGTGTCACGCCATCATTTCGATGGAAATGTTATATGAATTTCCCAGCTAGAAAGAGAATAAATATCATTGACATCACTGTTATAAAAAAAGATCATCTTCACATTATTTGAATTCTTTTCTTAAAACTTTAATATGTTATTTTAATAATATCTAAGGCATGCTTGGGGCAGGGGTGTTACATCAAGATGCAGCACAGGAGGTGATACCTAGCAGTTGGGATTAAGGCTTAGCCATGTTGGTACACTTTTATTAGGTCTGGTATTTACTGGAAGTTCTTTTAGTTTATTTGCAGATTAGAAAAAAATTAGAGATCCTCTAGTGTCAAAGAACCCCTAATATGAATTCAAATACAAATTATTAAGTATCTGAATGAAACTGGTCCAAATGGATCGTAATGGATAGTGAGGATTCATACAACCGACCAACTACTTTAGGATGGAGGTGTTGTTGTCGTCATCATCGTCATTTTCTTCTTTTGATGATGGACCAACTAGTTAACATTCTCCCCGGTTATAAGACAACGTTTTACCTCAAAGCAGTGAAGTAAAAGAAAAAGCGAAGCATTTTCTTTTGTGTTTATATAAAAACAAATAAAAAGAGAATTTAATAAGAGGAAGTACCATCTTTCTCAAAAAATAAGAGGAAGTTCTTTATTTTATGAGATACCTGCCCTGCTGCCTACATAGGTGGTTGCAACTTTTCTTCAAAATAGTGCAACTTCTATAGTTCTTACTTCGCTAGAAACAGAAAGCGCTTTAATCATTGGGGAATTTTTTGTTTTTGGTCCCTTGCCTTTTCGATATCCAAGTTAATGCAGAAAGTAACCATTACCCTACTTATTTCCCTTGTCCAGCAGCATGATGGAAACTATGTAACAGTGATATTGCCATTTATATTCTTTCATATAATTCGAGTGTCATTTCATTAAAATGCATTATCTGTCCTACTCCTTCTGCCCTTAGGATGTAGACCGGACAAATCGACTTTGTGCTGCCAGAACAGAAGTCAGAAAGTTCTTAAATGGCTACAATAGTATTATAACATTTTGGATGCATGAAATGGTAAACATCTGTTAAGCCTTTCATTAGGCCTAGCCATCCGAGTAATTACCCCATCTGAGGTTTTAATTATCAGTTAATGTTGGCTGTACCAAAACCAAATAAATAAATTAAAATGGCGGTTGCTGGCTTTCGTTCTTTTTGTTCTAGAATCACTGTCACAATCATGTAACTCCTGTCCAAAATTGACGTGATGTAGTTTTTATGGCTAATTTCTTTGGGTTGGGGTGGGGGTGGGGGTGGATATTATATCGGACATTGATTAATATATGTTCTGAAATAAAAGCATAGATATTGCTACTGCCTGAAAAATACCATTGACACTTGATTTAGAGTAGTCACATAAAATATAATTAAAGAAGAGTATGGTCAAAGGAGGATGGTGTAAATAGTAACATGGTCAATTGAATTGATAACGACAAGTATCTAATAACCTAAAGGTGCTATTGCAAAATGATTCTTCTGTTATTTGTTTCAATTATTCTCTTCATTAATTTCTAATCACGTTATTTGTTCTTTTCTTGATCCAGGTTTGGAATTATGGGTCTTGTGACTAACTACATGGGTGTTGGGCCTCGGTCAGGCAAGAAAACTTGATTGAAATTGTATTAAGGCACTTGCCCTTGTTTTTGAGGATATTAGAAATGTTGAACTCGAGTATGATGCTCTAGGGCCTTAGGGATTTGTACTGTTGTTTTTATGATTATGAGAATATTTGAATATGCAAGCTTTTTGTAGATTTAAGCTCCTGTATGGGGCTATCATGTACTAAAGCTGATAAACATATGCAAATTAAATTGAATAACTTAGAAGACAATTAAATGTATTCAACGTTCTGTAAAGAGTCAAGTTCTATACCCCTAGGGGCGAATGCACAATAGACGCTACGAATTTGGCCAGACCCGATGCAAATCTATTAAACCTAGTAACTTAAATTTTATCAAAACACAAAGTTTAAATTCAAAATTTACCTTTGTGTACATGGATGGTATAAAATTACATATTGACATATAAGTGCTTAAATGGGTATTTGAGCGAAAAGCCACTCAAAGGTAGGGGTGGCAAAAGGGTTAAAAGAAAACAATTAATCACTTATATTTTTCATTAAAAATGGGTTGGATAATGAACTTCCTATACCATATTTACCTTCCTATACCATATATGAAACCTTATTACCCTCAATGTTTAAGGATTGTGTTAATTAAATTTCAGCATACTAAATTACCATTTATATACCACAATTCAGATTAAGGGTATAATTAATGCTTCATTTTATTAGGCGTTAATTTAGGAGCGTATATTCTCCCATTTTCGTTTACCCGCCTCTCTCTCCTCCCACCCCCCCACACACCTCCTCCCCCCACGTTTTACCTTCAGTTAATTCCCCCATTTTCGTATACTCGCCTCTCACCCACGTTTACCAGCAGTTACTCACGATTCTACAGTTTTCTTTTCCAGTTAATTTCACAAAATCCTATTTTGAAGTTGCATCTGTTTTTTCAAGTCCCAAATCATGAAAAAAATCGGCACTCCAAAATACATCTTCGCACATGTTGACTACAAAAATTTTCGCACATGTTGACTACAAAATTTTCCTGTTGGATTGATCAGAATTTGAACTAAATACATCTTCGCACATGTTGACTACAAAATTTTTCTCTTCATCTACAAAAATTCTACAAATATACTACAAATCAATTTTAAGTATGTATAAAGCAGTATTATTTGTAAGGGTATCTACATAATTACTACATTTATACTACAATTAAACTACAATCTATGTTGAAAATCTACAAATTATCTACAAAATATCTACAAATTGGGTACATTGAATTTTAATATCCCAATTCCCATTCAATTGTAGCATAATTGAGATTTTTGACATAATTGCGTTTTTTCAGAAGATTTGTAGAAGTTTTAGTCGTTTTTGATGTGTGAAAACAGAAAACAAAGCACCTACAATTAGAATACAAATAATCTACAATTTATCTACAAAATATCTACAAACTGGGTACATTAAATTTTTATATCCCAATTCCCATCCAATTGTAGCATAATTGTGATTTTTGACATAATTGCATTTTTCAGAAGATTTGTAGAAGTTTTAGCAGTTTTTTATTTATGAAAACAGAAAATAAAACATCTACAATCAGAATACAAATAATCTACAATTTAGCTACAATTTATCTACAATTTCTGCAATATGTCTTCTTCTTCGAGTTTCAATCTGTAATTCAGTCAAAACCAAGTCTAATCTTCACCAAAACCCCTCAAAATTGAGATATAAACTTCAAACCATATTCCCGATTATTTTCAACAACACCCAATCTAAACAAATAATGATTTTTGAAAACTCAAATTTGAATTCAAAGCTTTCAAGCTTTTTTAATGGCTATCAATGGTGGAAAATATATGGAAGAACAGATGAAGATGAAGATGAAGAACAAAAATCTCCTTTCCGTTTCAAAACTTGAATTTAATGTAGACTCAATCAATCGCAAGATTTTTTCCTGATTTTTAGCGCATTAATTATGGAAGATTTTGCCCAATTAATCGTGTATTAAATAAATGGTACAAAAATTGTAGGAAAACTGTGGACTGGGCGGATAATTTACATAGTATGCACATATTTGGTAATAAGGTTTCATATATGGTATAGTTAGGAAAAAGTCCCATTTAAAAACGGGTCACATATGGATAAGAACTATATTATCCATTTAGTCAATGGATAGCCAATGGGTCTAACTTTTACATTTGTCAAGCCTCAAATTGGGGGTTCCTTAAGTTAGGGAGACTAAGAATTCTTCCAAAAGTGATCATATGCAAGAAGTCATGGATTATCCGTCGGTTAACCCGTTTTTATCCGTATTAAATATGGGTCGGTTCGGATAATTTATTAATTTTTTCATTACCCGTTTTAACCCGAACCATATCCGCCCGCCCCGCCCGTTTGCCGCTCCTACTCAGAGGTGACTTAGAAGTCCAACTAATCACAGGTAAGGGGTTGTTTAAGTCCAAATCACCATGGCAAGAGGATATATGTATTTACTATAGTTAGCTACAAACTCTTCAAATCAAGGTATTGATAAGAATTTGCTGACCAAAGATAATGTTACTTAACCGATACGGTCCCTAAAATGCAAAAGAATAGCAGATTAACTAAGTTGCCAACTACTTTCATAACTTCTCGTTACAAACATGCAAGATACTGATAGTCGAAAAATACTTACCTACACTCGATGTTTATACCAAATCATGCTAATATGCCATAGAGGTTAAGGGTAACATGACCAAAAACGTCTAAGGCAGCCTAATGACTTGTTTGATATCCAACAATGGTATATATTGTGATAGTAGAGAGATACAACATTCACATTCAATTTACTAGCGTTTTAAGTTCCTTAATCGCTTTTCATTTTAATTACTGCATTATAATTTCGTTTACTTTACATAAATCTTTAACGTTTCTCTTTTGCATCAAAATTAGATAATGACTTTTGTTCAACTAGGATCTTCACTAGTGATTGTAGGAACTAATTCTTGAGATATAGAGTCCGTCTCTTGGTTCATACGGTAATTCAAGCCATACACAAATTACCTCAAATGACAACATCTACTCAAAATATACGAATAATGAATTTATCTTTGTTTGTTTTTATTGGACTATACAACTTGAGGAAGAACAAGTTTATTAACCTAAGAGAATAGGAAGCAAAATATATTAAGCAAAACAACAATCAATGCTGCAATGCCTCAGTCTCGGATAAGTTAGAGTCACTAACTTCTTCGGTATTAACTTGATTACATTGCCGGTCCAAACTCGTATAAAGAAGGAGGGTTACAATAGGGTTGACAGCCAATATAAAATAAATAAATTTTATGATATATTATATCCTCACAATGAAGGAAAGTAAATGTACGAGCAATTCTAGAAAGAAACTTCAAGAAAAGATATTTAAGAAACTACATTCAAGAAGAGTCATCTTTGCATATATCAATTGATCATGAATCCACCAAAGATGTGGTGCAGTGGGTAGGACTGCTCTTCCCTTAATCAGAGGTCTCGAGTTCGATTCTTGGGTATGGAAAATCTTTGGTAGGGAGCGCTTTCCCCCGAATGGGGCCCTACGCGGTGCGAATCCGGATATAATCGGGCTCCAATGCAGGTACCGGACACCGGGTGAGAAACCAAAAAAAATTGATAACATGTCAGGTTTACTAAATGGTAAAAACTTACTCACATCAGTGTGGAAAATTAAGTTGTCTTGTAAAATAACAATTTAACATTTACTCAAGTTATTGGCATATGGCTGTAATGTAATGTGGTTAAAACCCATAAAGAAAAAACTAAAAGGAGAAAGAAAAGGAAAAAAATAGAAACAAGTATGTAGAGATGTAATTGCAATAAATCATGAATTTTATTGGTAACATCATTTCGTGGAAAAATTGAAAACAATTATTTAGTATCATCTCTATTCTAGCCAAGTTATTGATACAAGAAAAACAAACAAAAACTTGGCTTAGTTACATTATTATTATGAAGAATCAACAAAGAATGATGTAAAATAAAGAATGTCGACTTCCACATCTCTCGTCCTGAAAAACCAAAAGTGCTAGTAATAATTGGTGTAATCTTTCTTTTGTCCTCTTATTATTCTTCCAAGAACCCATTCTTCTATCTGTATCAAAAAATTTGAAAAGAGGTTATTTCAGAAAATAAATAATTTGATAATACAATAAAGAGACAAATGCAAGATATCTTCATTCTAGTTTGGCAATATTACAGTCACTTTGTCTCAAATTTAACAAAGAAGCCATATACAAATCCACCTAATTATTATAATAAGCTTCCCAATAATGTTTATTAATTGTGAATGTACGTATATGCAAAAACTAATTAATAATTTTCAACAATATATAGCATTTCAACCAATAACAACAACAACAACCCAGTAAATCCCACAAGTGGAGTCAAAGAAGGTAGAGTGTACGCAGACCATTCCCCTGCCCCAGAAGAGTAAAGAGGTTGTTACCAAAAGACCTCAAGAAGAAAATAAACAATAGATCAGTGACATCAACGAAAGCTAGAAAAATAATATCAACGTTGTAAGAGACAAAAAATAAATAGAAAAGCAATAATAATAACCAATAATAATGCTATAACCCTACATAAACCACTAACAACCCAAGGTGAAACATTATCAGCCTAGCTCGCCCCGGTACAAAGTAGAAAAACGTTCGCTTCCCTCCTAACCTACAACCCTAATGCTCGGTCTCCACACCTTCCTATCAAGAGCCATGTCCTCGGAAATCGAAGTCGCATCATGTCCTGACTGATCATCCCACCTCAATACTTCTTAGGCTGCCCTCTGTCTCTCCTCGTACCTGCCAATGCCAATTGCTCACACCTCCTAACCGGGGCATCTAGGTTTTTCCTTCACACATGTCCGAACCATCTAAGCCTCGCTTCCCGCATCTTGTCATCGTCCATGGGAGTCATGCCCACCTTCTCCCGAATATCTTCATTCCTAATCTTATCCAACCTAGTGTGCCCGCACTAGGGGTGTACATAGGTCGGGCTGGTTCGAATTTTGCAATTACCAAGCCAAACCAATTGTGTCGGGTTATTAAATTTAAAGACCAAACCAAACCAATGAAACTCAGGTTTTTCGATCTCGGTTTTTCTCGGATTTTTGGGTTATTCGAGTTTTTTCCGGTAAAATCTTCGTAACACAAAACATATAACTTATGCTCAAAATATTTCTTTAATCCTAATAAGATACAATTATATGGTATTTTCCAAGAAAATAATACAAAATTATGAGATGTGTCATGTTATTATCCTAATATTCAACAATAAAGACAATAGAATTATGTAATATAAATAATGCTAATTAAAAAGCCATAATAAAAATAAACATAATCTAAAAGTACTAAATCATGCTAAAATAAGTAGACTTATAAGGGAGTATTAATTACATGACTAAACGCTACAGAAAAAATAAAAATAGTTTATGTATTTTTATCTATATCATTGCAAAATAAAAAATAGATATTCAATACATTGTCGTTCCTAGTATTGAATTGAATGTATTTTGTTAGCATTAGTATTGATTTAATTTTGGTTTGGGCTTTTGATAGTATTATTTAAGTTACTAATATTAATGGTTATAAAACTTATTGGAGCATTCAAAAGTTCTAAGTCCAACCTTGAAATAATACCTTAAAAGATAAGATTATGAAATTTTTTAAGAAATATTTATAAATTACATGACAAAAAGTATATTTATATATTAAATATATCTAAAATTTCTATATATGTAATGTCGGGTTGGTTTGGTTTCGGTTTGACTTTTTTTAGTTAAAATCAAACCAAACTAATTATGGTTGAGTTTTTTTTCCAACACCAAACCAAATCAAACGAAACCATAGTCATATTTTTTTTCTCGGTTTGACTCGGATTATCGGGTTGGTGCAGTTTGTCGATTTCTTTTGTACACCCCTAGCTATATAGCCGGCACATCCATTTCAACTACTTTCCCATAAATGATAAATTACAATACGGGCTCTATTTGGAAAAGGTAAAAATCATTTATGAAATATGAACAATTCCGCAATGTGGAAACTTTAAGATTCAAAAATATTTATCGTAAAAAATGAAAACAATTTTAAATTTTCGTTTAAAATTAAGAAAATGCAAAGAAATTAATGTACTAGTTACCTCTTCATCATCAATGGCACATTCAAAACTTAGACGATATTTTTCCATTATCCAAGTATTTTTCTTAGCCGATCTAGAACAATACTTCAAATTAACTTTGAACCCAACCACATCTCCTTCTGAATTATAAATTGGAAATTCTTTTCCAAAGCATTGCCATAAACCTATTTCATTTCCAACAATCTGAAATTTTCCAATTTTTCCTCGAAAATACTCATCTTGATGGATGAAGAAGTACCATTCTCCTGCGCTGCACATATTTTCCACTGTAAAAAAATAAAATGTCAACGACAAAGTTTATTTTTTCCATACACAAATTTGTATTGAAAACTAAATAGTAAGCTCAATTTAATTATTCTTTTCTTCCGCGACGTGACTTATTCTTTCCTTGAAATATTGTGTTTAATTGTTATACTAAATATAACAAAATTTAATACTACTGTTTAATTTGATTAAAGTTAAACCTCTTTATAACAGTTTCATTTGTTTCAATATTTTTTGGCTGCTATAGGGAAGTGAGAAAATTCAAAAATAGCCAAATTTACAAGTGGTCATTCAAAATAGCCACAGTTTCAAAAGTAATTGAAATTTAGCCACTTTTCATGTAAAAATAAATCTGAACGAATATACTGTTCAAAATCCGGAAAATACTCCAGTATAATATACTGAAATTCCAGTAGAGTTCCAGTATAGTATACACAGGTGCTCCAATCTCCAGTATATTATGCTGGAACTTTCTCCGTATTGCAGCAAAATAGTGACTATTTTTCAATGACTTTGCAAACGCTGGCTATTTTTGAATGACCAGTCCGAAAACTAGTTTACCTATGCTATTTTTATATAGAGAAGTGTTGTTATAGAAGACATATATTATAAAAATTGGTTCCAAGAAGAACTTGAGTTTTATAGAGAATGATTGTTATATAGGAATGATTGTATAAGAAAAGGAATGCAAGCTCATCATCTACATAGCTTCATAATGAAGGCGTTTAATTAAATTGAATGAGGGGAGAGAATGAAGAAAAAAAAAGAGAGGAAGAAGGATATATTGAGTGACATGTCAAAAAGATATTTAATTTTATGGTTTCAAAATGCCATGACTCTTTTGGTTAGAAATTTTAATATTCATACACATTATATAAAGGGTCTAAGCTAAAGGAATTAATTACCAAGAGCTTCAGGAGATTTGCTGTAAAATTCCTTAGCATGAATGTCTTCAATGAATAGAGCTGGAAAAGGTTGATAATGTACCTTATTTTCAAGGTAATATTTAACCAATTCCTCATCAGTGGGCACAAATCTGTAGCCAGGGGGAAATTCTGTGATCAAATCATCATTTTCAGTTGCCATTACAAATGAAAATTTGTTTTGTTCTTGTCTGCGTTGAAGAATTGTCCCACTTTTATAGTTATTAACAAAAAGAAAGGGAAGGAGCTTTTGGAGTTCTATGACTACTTGAGTTCTATCAACGTCATTCACTCATAATAAAAACATGAATTGACCTTTTCAAATTCTATTTACAGAATGTGTGCTTATCTTAGGATGAACTAGGAGGAGAATTTTTTTTGTTTAGAGTTTTGGTAAAAACTTGGGTGTTTACTTGTATCATGGTCTTATTTTGGGTGGAGTCATTTTTAACTTTTAACTTCATATTTCAACTAACACTTAGACATAATTATTACTCTTCAATAATCAAGAGTTTCATCAAAATAATGCCAATTTACTTATATTATCTCCCGTATAATAAGTGGCTTTTTGGTCTTTTTATTTTAGTCCAAAATAAGTATCTTTCTACATGCTCCCTCCGGTCCATAATAAGTGACCAATTTGCTTTGGGCACACTCATTAAGGAAATATTAAATTCTAGACAAAAATAGTTGGTGTGACTAAACTACCCTTCATTAAATGTTGCACCATAGTTATAGTAGCACTTGCTTCTCTTCTCTAAATGACTTTTTAGGGATATGTACATAAGAGTAATTTTGGAAAAATAAATTGATTTTTTTTCTTGATTATATAAATGGACACTTATTTTGGACCAAAATAAAAAAGCAAATTGGTCACTTATTGTGGACCGGAGGGGGTAATCAAGAAGAAATAACTTTATTTATCCAAAATTTGCCCTTATGTACATATCTCAATGTGTGAAGTTAACAATATGCAGATTTTAATTAAGGGTAATTTAATCAAAATACCTTTCTTTGTCTATGAGTTAATATTTTCTTAAAGGGTGTGTCAAAGGCCAAAGTCACTTATTATGGACCGGAGAGAGTATATTATATAATATTTTCATTCCCCAACCAAACATCAAAAAATATTTTCTCGGAATGATATATAATTTTTATGAAAAATAACTTCCGTCGTATCATATACACCCTTAAAGAAAAAATTAATGGGCATGATAGAAACGTGTGTTAAAAACTCAAAAGTGAGGTAAAACATCAACAACCATATCTTCCCCGTGAGAGCAGCAAAGAGGACTAGCTTTCACACCTCATTTTACTATCATCTCTTAAGCATTAGGGGATCTCAAACCAACAAACGGAAACAAAATAAAACTCAGACAAATTGTTATGATCATAACACATTTACACTAAACAAGAGAATTGCTTTCAGTTGCATCAACTTATAAATAAAACTCTCTCCTGTACATGGTCATCTAAAATCTTAAGCAGAAACAGAGTCCACACGGGCAACATCTTTGAAATAACTTGGATAAGGATATTATAATTAAGTTGAGCAGAACAAGTTGAACTCCAAATACAATCTATAAATATGACGGTACAGCTGAACTACACTTAAATATCTCAATATTTGACTCCACCTATGTTAACAGCAGATAACAAGGCTGCACCCTCTTCCTCATGGTTCAATGATGAACAGCGGCTGCAAGAAAAGATAGGAAATCAGATACAATATCTACGGCTATGCCAAGTTCTAAGCTAATTATATGTATACAAACCGAGAGAGAGAGAGAGAGAGAGAGAGCTATACGTACCGTGTCCACACTAACAGGCTTACCGTCCTCTGCTACTACCTCCACTACAGTTCCAGATTGATCAGCCTAATAAAGGAATTCAGAAGATATGATGAGAGGAAGGCATGGAAAAGGAATTTAAAAATCTCGTATGTATTGTGATAGTCTCAGTTACAAAAGAGCGGCCCAAGCAACTTCACTGCACATAACTCATAAGAATTTCATAAGACAATTCAATTTTACTTTAAATTCCAGACATTAAAATTCGACAACTTATAATTATGGGCCTTTTACAGGTAAACATCAAAATGCAAAATACTGATATATTTTAAGGGCACCTTTAAAAAACAATATTACATGGAAAGTATTAAGGTTGAATATTGAGCCTGAACTAACCTCAATCTCATTCATCAATTTCATCGCCTCAATGATACAAATTACTTGTCCCTTCTGGACCTTGTCTCCTACCTGGGGAATTATCAGTTTAGTCAGGTTTATGAGACAACTGCATGACCAAGAAGGCAAGAACATAGAAAGTAAAAAGGTAAATGAGCAGGCTACCACAAAAGTATGAGAGATATTAGCATGAATTTCCCCTTAATTGGTTGGTTGCCTGGTTTTGTGACATATTCAAACAAGTAAAATTGTAATTCAGGGAAAACAATATTTAAGGGAAAACAAATAGACTTTTCTTCTAATTTCCTCATTTCATTTGTCTTTCCTGACAATTTCAAGGAGGTTCTATTGCCTATCAATAATGGAACACTACACATGTACCAGGAACCAACACACACACACACACACACACACCCCTCCCCCCCTGCTGCTGAGATTGTAATAAGGGACAGAAAAGGGGTAATATTACTGAAAGTAGACCATTTACATTCAATTTACCCGAAAAGAAATAAGACATCGAGTAAGAGTCAATCAGTAGGATCCATTTAAGTTTCAATTTTCTCCCAGTTTCTGAGCGCCAAAATGTGCAACATCTATCCACACAAAGAAGGTACAAGGATCCTGATTTGACAAATCTACTATGACCCAAACTTTAAGAAGACATCGCAATTTTACTAGCTTTGGAGTTGTTAGTCCTTTTATCTACTTGCTAATTCATTAACCACGCCACGAAGATACATATAGCATACTTCATCGTGACCATTAGAGATAGGTGAAAGCATTGTGTGTATTTACCTTTACAAAAGGTGGGGCCCCTGGACCTGGAGAACGATAAAATGTCCCAGCCATGGGACATTTGAGTGGAGGATGCGATGACTTAGGCTTTGAAGGTGCAGGTGCAGAAGATGCTGGAGATGCAGCGGCAGGGGCAGGGGCACTCACAGGAGGCAATTGTGGTGCATGTGAAAAAGAAGGGGGCGCCATAACATAGGGAGCCGCTGCAATGGGTGGTTGGGGCATTGCTTCCTTCTTCCTTATGACGATTTCACAGTCATTCTGCTTTAGCTGCAGCTCCACGATGTCCCTCGAATCCACAAGCCTAAACACAAGAATACAAATAAATGGAAAAAAATGAATTCTACCACATACACAAAAAACAAATGAACAATATTCATGACAAGAGTTCAACGCACTTAACGAGATGGGCAGCTTGAGACATGAATTCTTGAATGGATGAAGCATCTGCAGTTGAGGGCTCAGGTTTTGGAACTTCCTCTTCATTTTTTTCAGAAACTGGTTTTGAATTGGTAGACTTCTCAAGGATAACAACCTTAAAATTGCACAATCAAAATAAATTTATTCAGACCAACATTTCCTCTTTGTTGAAGTTCAAGATTTTAACAGGCAAACGTAAACTATCATCTATGGCAAGCCTTGGCGCAGTAGTAGAGCAAGAGACTAATTCATGAATGATTACTAAACTTTCCCTTTACTGCACTAAAGTCATTAAATTATTTCGTAACAAAAAAATCACTCAACTTTACCAAAGTATCACGAAAATAGCTATAATTATTTTTTATAACCAAAAAATCACTCAATTTTGCTTAAGTATCTTAGAAAGTCATTAGGAGGAAATAAAGGAGACATTTTATATGATACTTGGACAAAGTTGAATAACCTTTTTGAAAGGAAAAAAAATTGTTTAGTGACTTTTGCTATACTTGAGCAAAATTGAGTGAATTTTTTCTTACTAATAAAAATTATATTAGACTTTTTGTAATACTTAAGCAAAATCGAGTAATTTTTTTGTTACGAAAAATAGATTAGTGATTTTGGTGCAATATAACAAAAATTAAGTGAATTTATCCCGTAGAACAAGGTATAGGGTATAGGCCATTCTCCCCCCACACTGTATTTAAAAGAAGAGAGAAGTAAATTACCTCATTCAGCTGGGCACACACCTTAAACACTTCAGATTGGAGTCGAGTAGACCCCTGAAACAAAACCCACATTCAAAATCAAAATGCATTCAACACAAATCATTTAAAAATTCAATCTTTGAGCAGCAAAAAGAAAGAAAATAACCTGGAGTCTAGGGAACAATGTAGGGGTGGATCTCAAATCAGATCGAAAGGAAACAGAAGCTTGTGGCTGATTATGAGTGGTGTTGGGCTGTGATGAAGCATTCAATATAGCAGAAATCTTAGGACATTGAACAGTGAAAGAAGCCATTGCCAATCAACAAATGAATCAAATAAAAAAAATTGTGATTTATATGAATTTGGAGAGTGAAAAGAGGGGGTTTTGTAGGTAAAAATGGGCGGCGAAATTGATGAGATTTAACAAGGAAATAGCAAGAGACGATACACACGAGGGAAAGGGACGAGGAGTTTAGTGAGGTATGAGGGTGGAGGCATAATAATCGACCAAAAAAACAAACAAAGGTTTTTGTGTTGAGGTGTGTGTGAAAATTGGTTTATTTCCACTTTTCCCTCCATGTTTAGGGCTGGTAGTTTAACTAATGTACACCCACCAAATTATTTCAGCTATGATTTTTAGGAGGGTGGAAATTAAATTCTTTTTCATTTTTAGTATTTTATTATACTTACCTGCAGATGTAAGGTCCCGTTTAGCCATAAAAATATTACTATTTTTTTTAAAATCGGTGTTTGGCCATAAAAATTTAAAATTTCACTTTAAAATTGAATTTTGAAAATTTAAAAAACTTTAAAAAGCTATTTTTTAAAATTTTCATTTCAAATCACTCGCAAAAATTGAAAAATAGCTACAAATTGTATTCATGTCCAAACACAACTCTAATTTTCAAATATCATTTTCACTATCACTTTTCTTTCGAAATTTTGCAATTCTTATGAGCAAAAGCCCACTAAGTTTTAACCGAATTCAGAGGTCTTCAATTCTCCTTTTTCTTTGCTTAGAGAAAACTATTTGATTTTGCCTTCCAAAGCAAAATGCTTCTCCCTCATAAAATGCTATCAATATCAGCCATTTACTTATAAAATACTATAAATATAAATTCAATTGGCTATTTATATCCTTCTCCTTCTCTTTAGTCTATAGGATAATAGGAACACCTTCAATCATGAAATTGGAATAGTGCCCAAATAGGATCAAGAATGCTTTTTGGCACTTTTCCATGATCAGCTTTGAAACTTGAATGCCAATGACCAAATTTCAATAGAATTACTTATTCTTTTCAAAAAATTGCGTTCCATCCAATATTTGTTTTAATTAACATGATGTTTGGACCAACTTGCATGTATCTTAAATTAATTCTGTCCACCAAAATTTGCACACATAAAAACGTCACTTAGCATTTCTTTGGGAATCTTACAGAACTATCCCAAAAAAGTCCCAACTTGCCAACCTCTAACAATCAATCATAGAATTACCAAAACTAGTCAAACACATATAAAAATTGAAAACCCAAAGAAATAAGATTTTTTCTCTCCAAGAATCACACATTGTGATGACCCTAAAGGTCATCTTCTGTTTTAGAACTCGACTCCGTGTTCCGAGGCCTTAAGAATCTCATTTTATCTCTTCTCGATTTGCGTGCATAATCTGGGTGTATATTGAAAAGCTTTTATGTGAAAATTAAGGGAAAAATAATTTTTGGCCTAAAAAGTTAATTTTTGACTTCGGTCAACGTTTTTTGTAAACGGACCAGGGCCCTATTCTGACGGTCCCGGTGGTCCGTAGTAAAATATGGGATCTGGGCGTATCTCTTGAATCGAATTCCGAGGTCCCTAACGCGAGAAATGAATTTTTGATGAAAATTGTTAAACTGGAATAATAAAGGTTTTAAGAATTTGGTTAATAATTGATCTTGTTGATACCGAGTTCATATTGTGGCTCCGGAGTCTGGTACAGGTCCGTTATGATATTTATACCTCATCTATGAAATTTGGTGAGAAACGGGATTGATTTGACGTGATTCGGACCTTTGGTTGAGAAAATATAAGTTTGAACTTTCTTGAAAAAATTCATGATATTTGGTGCTAAATTCGTAGTTTTAGGTGTTATTTTGGCGATTTGATCGCGCGAGCAACTTCGTAGGATGTTTTAAGACTTGTGTGCATGTTTGGTTTGGAGCCCCGAGGGCTCGCGTGAGTTTCGGATAGGCTACGGTATGTTTTAGACTTGGAAAAATCTGGTATTTTGATGCAGCAGTTGTCCTGATATGCCCTTCTTCGCGTTCGTGTAGGTAGTATCGCGAACGGGAAAGGTAAAAATAGGGCAGGGGGGAATTCTTCTTCGCGAACGCGAAGCAGCGGGGGCTTTACCCTTCGTGAACGCGACCTGTCTATCGCGAACGCAAAGCATGGGACCTGAGGGAGGGGAAATTAACTCATCGCAAATGCGGCACTTGGCCCGCGAACGCGAAGGCTGTGAGGATATGCCTTCGCAAACGCGTAGGCCAATAGGGCTAGAGCTTCACGAATGCGACAAGTAAGGCTTGTCCAGTATTTTAAAAACAGAACCAAAAATGGGATTAGACTATTCTCTCATATTTTCAAAAACTAGAAGACTCAGAGACGATTTTCAAGAGACAACTTCTTCCCAAGAGTGTTGATAAATGATTTTAAACTACTTTCTTCCAATTACCCATTATATTTCAGCAATTTTCAACCTAAAATCTAGGGTTTTCATGGTGAAATTAGGGGTTTGGGTAGAATTAGGAATTTTTGTATAATTAAAAGACCTCTAATTGGGGTCGGATTCCTAAACTAATTACATATTTGAGCTCGGGGGGTGAATGGGTTTTGGTCTGAACCTCGAGTTTTGACCAAGCGGGCCCGGGTTCGATTTTTGACTTTTTGGGCAAAATGTTGGAAAACTTATAATTATGCATTAGAATTAATTTTTTTAGTGATAATTGATGTTATTAAGTTAATTATGACTAGATACAAGTGGATTGGAGGTGAAATCTAGAGAAAAAGCGGCGTTTGAGCTTTGAGTTTGGCCGCGGTAGTGAGGTAAGTATTATGGCTAACCTTAGCTTGAAGGATTAGGCATTGTTTGTCTATTTCCTATGTGTTTGGTTGTTGAGTCCGACGTATAGGTGAGGTGACGAGTACATATACGTTGTTGTCGGGTCATAGCATGCAAGTGAGTCTTATTCTTATGATTGTTGTATTCCTTATTCGTATTGTTCATGCTTAAACTAGTTATTCTTCATGTTGAACAATTCTTATCATGTTTTACTGGAATTGGATATTTCTTGAGTATTGACTCGAAGTTGAGGTTGACGTTGGCAAACTAAATATTGATATGGTGCTTGTTATTAATAATTTTATTGCCCCGTTGATATTATTTTGTTATTTGGGTGAGGAAGAGTATAAAGCACGAAGGGTGATGCCGTGCCATTGCATATTTATTATCATGTGAGGATTAGTGTAAAGCACGAATGATGATGTCGTGCCATGCATATTTACTATCATATGAGGAAGAGTGTAAAGCACGAAGGGTGATGTCGTGCCATTTATATTCATTATCATTATTCATTTCATTTGTTATGGTGAGGACGAGAGTAAAAGCACGAAGGGTGATGCCGTGCACTTGTTTTGGTGTGTTTTTTTACTGTTCTATTCTCATGATCTTGTACTCCCCTCAACATATTTGTTCCCCTCCCGTTAGTATTGTGTATAACTTCTATTATCTATTATTATGCTTGTATATTGCTTAATTGCACAAGTTTATATATGTGTCTTGTCATAGCCTCGTCACTACTTCACCGAAGTTAGGCTCGACACTTACCAGTGCATGTGGTAGGTTGCTGATACTGCATTCTACATTTTCTGTGCAGATTTTCGGTACTGGACCTTGTTGATCAGAGTTGGGTTACTGCCTTCAGTCCAACAGGAGACCCAAGGTAGATCTGCCGGCGTTTGCAGACCCTGGAGTCCTCTTTCAGTTATCCTAGTTTTCCTATTTTCTTTTAATTCGAGAACATTTGTATTTTTTTTCAGCCAGTATTTGTAGTGACTCTTAGAAGTTTGTGTATTGTAACACCAGATTTTGGATAGTCGTGTATTAATACTTGGATTATTATGAACTTCCGCACTTCTTTACTCTGTTTTGGTTTAATTATTATTATTTACTGATTTGGATAGTGTTAGAGTATTAATTCTTTATCGGTTGGCTTGCCTAGCATTCTGAAAAGTTAGGCGCTATCACGATCCCGATAGTGGGAAATCCGAGTCGTGACACACACAAAAATCTCCTTCTATATTTTTAGCAACTAAGGTGATGAAATACAAATATATATATATATATATATATATATATACAAGATTTCAAAAATTTAAGCAAAAAGGACTTTTTTAATGTGTATGGTTGAGATTCACTGAAAACGTATAGATGCGTCAATATACAAAATTTGAGGAAGATTGGAGGCGATTTGGACTGATTTGGTATCAAAATTCATTGGGATAAGTGTTCTGTCATGACCCAAAATCCACTAAGGGTCGTGATGGCGCCGGACACTATTGTCGGGCAAGCCAACCAAATTACTTGATTAAGTTCTCGTTTTAGATATTTCTAAATTCACTTCTTTTATACATTTAAACAACAAGGAATAAATTTTTACCGGATAAAATAATGATATCTTTGACAATTTCAAAATACTGACTACTTTCATAGATATCCCAGAACCCGGTGTCACAAGTGCATGAGCATTTATTAGGGAATGAAATAAAATACAGTAACTGTCTGGAATACAAGTGGACAGAAATGAAAATACAGTACAATACTCTGAAGGAGGCTCTGTTGGCTACGATCGTCTCGATAAGTGCAACTCACCTAAGTCTCTGTGTCAACCATGCTGCTACGCCCGCCAGGCCACTAGTGATGCATGTGCCTGTGCAACAGAAATGTACAACAAGTGTAGTATGAGTACGAAAACAACATGTACCCAATGAGTATCCCGTCTAATCTCGAAGAAGTAGAAACGAGAGGTTGACTTCGATATTTACTAGTGGTCCAATAATGATACGTCCGTAATATAATGAATCGAGGATTTATATAAACAGGATTTGTAATTTAATAGGGTGAAACATGTAAACAATTCTTTCTTTTTATGTGAAATTTCTAAAATTTCCTTTTTCATCATTTATACACATATTCTCAAGTCAGGGAGAGCAAATATCAATATCTATAAATCCCAAGGCAAGCAATGCAAGCATGCGCAAATCATGCCAAGGACGTACGCCCCGATCCAATAATATTTAAACTGTGCACTGCCAGAGGGTCGAATGGCGCGAACCATAGATGCATCTATTTAATCTACTGAGGCGTTCGGCATGTTCCATAATTTAAACACGCACAGACGATCAATCAAGAAGTCATTAGAAAACAATTATCCAAAGAAACCAATTCACTCTTAACAATTTAGAAAAATGAAGTTTAATTCTTTTTAGAAATCCATTTACCCATTCGATAGGATTTAAGCAATCGGCTGTCAATAAGGTTACACATATTCCAAGTATAGCATGCTTTTGGGTCCTAGACTACCCGGACTTACACATATTAGTAGCTACGCACGGACTCTCGTCACCTCGTATGTACGTAGCCCCCACAAATAGGAGTGCATAACCAATTATTTCACCTATGGGGACAATTCCCTCTTACAAGGTTAAAAAGGAGACTCACCTTGCTCCGAAGATCCATAACCGGCATTCCACGCCCTTTCGAAGACTCGAATCGATGCATAATGCTCCAAAATTAGTCAATAATTATGCAAAACCATTAATATACGCTCAATTACTCATTACAATCCAATTTATAACAATTCCTAACCCCGATCGAAAAGTTGACAAAATTGCCCTCGGGCCCACGTGCCCGGATTCCTACATTTTTCGAAGATAACGTTTACCCATGAACTCCTGAACTCAAATATATGATTTCCTCTAAATTTCATACCCAAAGTCGTGGCCAAAATCCAAAAATACCATTTCTAGGTCTTTCCACCAAAACCCCAATTTTCTACCAAATTCATGCTCAAATCCGTACATAATCAATGTATTTAACTCAAGATAGGTGGGGATAGCTTACCTTGTCGTTGATTATGAAAACCCCCTCTTGAAACCCTCCAAGAATCGCCCAAGCCAAGAGAAAGATGAAAGAAAATGGCCAAATCCCGACTTTAAAGCAACCCACTGCCTTCAGCCCTTTCCGTAGCTGCGGTCTCTTGACCGCTTCTGCGGTCTCGCAGGTGCGAACCAAACCCCGCTTCTGCGGTCCAGGGCTCCCAGCCCATTCCGCTTCTGCGTCATCTCCTCCGCAGATGTGGTCCCGTATCTACGAAAAAACGACTGCATATGCGGTCCCAACCTAGCCATCCATTTCTGCTTCTGCGGCATGAAGGCCCTAGTCTTGTAGGTGCGGTTACACCAGCAACCAACAACTTCAACCCTTTCTAAAATTCCATTTTCGATTCGTTAACCACCCGGAATCCACCCGAGGCCCCCGGGACCCCAACCAATCATACCAACCAGTCCCAAATCACATTACGGACTTGCTCGAGGCCTCAAATCATATCAAACAACGCTAAAATTATGAATCAACCTCCAATCCAAGCTTAATGAACTTTAGAAATTCAAACTTCTACATTTGATGACGAAACCTATCAAATCACGTCCGATTGACCTCAAATTTTGCACACAAGTCATATTTGACATCACGGACCTATTCTAACTTCTGGAATTGGATTCCGACCCCGATATCAAAAATTCCACTTCCGATCAAACTTCTTAAAAATCTTCAAATTTCTATCTTTAGCCAAATGGCTCCAAAATGACCTACGGACCTCCGAATTCACTTCCGATCGCGCTCACAATACCAGAATCACCATACGGAGCTATTCCCAAATTCGGAATCTCAAAGGGACATTGATAACCGTGAAATGCACTTCAATCCAAACTTATGAGATTCTTCCAAAAATGCTAACTTCCACAATAGGCGCCGAAATGATCCCGGGTCCTCCAAAACCCAGTCCGCACTCAGAAAGCATAGCACACAAATCATCAATATTCTTGTGCTTGTTTGATTGACCATTCTTCTTGTCTTTCGTTGAAGCACGATAATCTGTAGATTTTTTTCTAGCTTTCTCGTAGTTGTAGCAACTTTCTTTGAACGTTTCTTGCTTGGGTTACTTTTTGGTCCAAAAGACTCCTTTCTCTTTTTATTATTTTGTGGAGCATCAACAATAACGTTTGCTCCCATTATTGTTGAATTTCCACGACCCTTCTTTTCAGCAGTTTTATTGTTCTCTTCAATCCCCAACCGAACAATAAGAACTTCGAGTGATATCTCATTGCGTTTGTGTTTCAAGTAATTTTTAAAGTCCTTCCACAAAGGAGGTAACTTCTCAATCATTGTTGCAACGTGGAATATTTCATTGATGACAAGACCTTCAATGAAAATTATATTAGTAATAGTAACATAACTAATACTTTAAACAAAAGTATTAATTTGACTTATACATTCAGTAAGGAGATCATGAATAATCACGTGCAATTCTTGGACTTGGATATAACAAACTTGCTATCTACTATTTTGTAGTCCAAAAACTTTGCGGCAATAAATTTCTTCAACCCGACATCCTTAGTTTTGTATTTCTTTTCAAGCGCAAACCATAGTTCTTTTGACGTCTCCATAGTACTATAGACGTTAGACAGATCGTCTTTCAGTCCGTTAAGAATAGAATTCTTGCACAAAAAATCAGAATGCTTCCACGCCTCAGTAACGAGGAAGCGTTTATTTTCTGGAGTTTCGTCAGGCGGAATAGGAACATCTTCTTTAATGAGCTTCTGCAGACTTAAAGTCGTTAGGTAGAAGAACATCTTCTGCTGCCACCGCTTGATATAAATACTGAAAAAAAATTCAGGCTTTTTCTGCCGGTGCCGGTGCTATTACCGATGTTGTTCGGCTTGTAGATGCATTGTAGTCACCATAAGAACAAGCTGGTTTTCGTCCTCATTCGTCATTTCTGTAAAAAAAAATGACAGAAACAAATGTTTAATATATGGTGAAGTTTTATATCTTCAAACCGAATAAAACTAGAGTAGAAAATCACGTAGATTTTAGTCTCCAATGGAGTAGAAAATCGCAAGGATTTTAATCTCCAAATAACAGTTATTAAAATAAAACATAGCATACGTTAAGATATAGAAACAGAGTAGAAAACCACGAAGACTTTAATCTCCAAACCGGGAATAGAAAACCATACAGGTTTTACTCTCTCTCTCTCTCTCTCTCTCTCTCTCTCTCTCTATATATATATATATATATATATATATATATATATATATATATATATATATATATATAAGTTCTTTTATTGTTACCGATCTGTATTTGCAAAGTAATTCTGAAAATAAAATAACGTAAAAACAACAGAAATGTAGAAGAAGCAGATATTAATCCGAGCCCACTGAATTCACAGTGTTTCTTTAAGGAACTTAATCCCCTCCCAGTACCCGAGGTTATGAATTATTTTCTCCCAGGTTAAAACAGATTATACATTGGTGTAGCGGTATTTCAAACCCCAGTGTTTCAGCGAACATAAATGATCGGTAGCAAATCACACTTACCGTTACTTTCTTTCAGTTAAAACAAATGCAGAAGAAAGAAGGAGAATTCAAAATTTCCGTAAGGAAAATCTGAGAATCCGAGCCGAGCGAGTGACGACGACAGTACGAAACTTGCCTTCTTCTCAACTCTTTAAGAGCTAGAAGTAGAGCAATTATATATATACACACACACACCTATCAAGACTCTTTCCCTCCTCCAATATGGGACAATGTCCCTTTGTCAAAGAGGAAAATTCAAATATTTTATTTTTTTCTCCATTTCTCATTCACTCTATTTTATGCTACTAGTCAATAGTACGCGCGTTGCGCGTGTATCTTGTCTAATGAGTAAAAGCTTCTCAAAAAATTATATAAATATTTTATTTAAAATTATATTTGAGTTATAAAGGTTAAATGTGAGTCCTGTAAATAAAAAAAATATTAATTCTATATAACTAACTCAATAAGGGGGAAAACAACCACATATAGGTTCTCAATCAAGGTCAATTATTGGGAAAAAAATTCATTCAATATACGAAGACTGAACTACAATAATTTACCTTGATTAAATGATAAAATAAAGTAAAAATGTGTATTAATTAACTATAATTTAATAATAATATTAAATATAAAGACACGTGTCATAAATATATTATGTGTCCTGATACTATAAAGCATATAATTTTTATGCTTTATTACCAAATTTATATAGGTAGCTACGAAAACGAAGTTATTGTGTATATATAAATGAAACCATTTGCTCATTATATTTCTGTTTATATATTCTATTTGTATTATATAAAGTAATTTTTGTTGTAAAGGAACCTTGTGTATTGGATCTTTTAGAGTTCTAGAATAATATTTTAAACAATAGAGATCCTTACCTATTTGAGGTAAAATCTCAATTGGATTTAAACTCTTAAATATTAGGACCTAATTTAATAAGAAAAGATTTAATAACCAAAACTTAGTTTATTTTGAAATTCTAAATATTAGAAAGGTCACTTAAATTATAATTATATCCAAAGTGAAATATATTTTTAAAGGGTGAAAAGACGAACGACATTTTGCTAAAAGTGTCGGTGCTTTTAATATTCTATATATATATATATATATATATATATAGAGAGAGAGAGAGAGAGAGAGAGAGAGAGAGAGCTAAATTACGATTTTGTCTAATGTGAGGTTTAAGGGTAAACAACACAAATGACAATTCGCTAAGGACTTTCGATGCACATTGCGCTTGTATGTTAACGAGTACAGATTTTTTTAAAAAAAATTATATAAATATTATTAACAAATGTATTTGAATTATACACTAAATAATAAGAAATAATTCAAGTTCTCCCAAAAAATGATAAAGATCGATGTTATTTAGTGACTCAGTGGGTTCAACGCATATAAGGAATCTTGTGATGCCCTACAGTAATTAAATGAAACATATTTCCTTTTCATTGTTTTCCTCTTTCGATACTCTTCTCTTATTCTCCAACTTTCTCCTCATAATATTTTTATAGTATTATTGAACCAAATGAATTAAGTAAGTCATGCGTTGGCTTTCTAGTGTTGGTAGTGCGATAAAACATAGCACCATAAATATTGTCTAAAATACGAGTCCAAAAATAAAGGGATGAAGCAATTTTATTTTATTATGGTCACCCTTTTTTGTACTAATGGTACTTGAAGGTGATCAACCTATAAATTCTTTTATTTATTTATTTATAAAAAGAGTCATATTAACAAAAAAAGAAGATAGTTATTTCTAACTAATGGATTTGTACAATATGTCAAGCACGTAAAATAAATAATTAGTAAAAGCAACTACTGTTAATTCAATAGTAAACTCGACTCACCACCCTATCAGTCGCTCCATCAAACGAATCAACAAATTACAAAAAAACTTGTATAAGAATATAAAGACTTCCTTTATTCAACTTAACGTACCTATTTTAAAAATAAAATTCCTAAAAGAAGAGGCATGCATGCTAACATAGTTGAAGTACTTATTCATCATATATCGAGGGTTAAACATAACTTAGAAATAATTATCACAATTAGAAAGCCAAAAAATTCAAGCACGAATAAATATAAAATATTTGTTCTAAAGAAAAAAAAAAACTGAAAACTCACGAAGCTAGAGATCCAATAACGAAAGCTAACCTATGATGATGAGGAATACAATCTTTTTATTTATTTATAGTAGTATTTGCCTATGTAATTAAAAAAGAAAAGGATATATGTTAGGTAAAATTGGGTATAGTTCCAATAAACAAAGAAAAGGAAAATAAGGACTATTAAACGTAAAATTTTATAACAAAAAAAGTACCCATAACCTTGAAAAAGGAACTAAAGAAACCAAAAATAGGAAATCGTAAAGAAAAAATTTATAACAAAAAATAATATTCGTAGTCCTAAAAATACTCCTATAAATGGAGTTTATAGTGAAGTACTCTTGAAAGGGAATTGAAAGAAATTAAAGGTTTTTTATCAAATCAAAGTCCTAAATATTATATAAATAATTAAATGACTATTATGATTTTCAAATTAAAGTCCTAAATTAAATGTTAGGCAAATAATTAAAATAGCTATTTCTAATATTAGAAAAATAATTAATGTCTATTCCTACATATTAGGAAAATAAATTAAATTACCTTTGTCCAATATAAAATATAGTTTAAAGGGGTAGAAAAGGCGAATGACATTTCGCCAAGGGCCTTTGTGTTTTTAATATAATATAGATAACAAGCTTAAACCCAACAATTATCACACCGTGTTTTCTATATATCACTTGTGTATCCTATATGTATTCTCTGTGTATCCATGTAAATTTGTGTGTGAAATACATGTAATATATATATATATGTTAGATACATGTGTGACACATAAATTTTTAAACTCAATTTCAACTATGAATTTTGACTCCAAGCTAGTTCAAATCACTTCTAATCTTTCTCAAATTTATATATCGACCCATCTATGTGTTTCAAATAAATTTTAACTAGCCCATTAAGAAAACTTTTTCTGCCCATATTTTGTAAATATTGTATATCACTCAAATTGAATTTGAACCCCAGGCTAGTCAAATCTATTCTAATCTTTCTCAAATTTTGTATATCGCCTCATTTATGTGTTTTCAACGAATTTTAACCATATTCATTATGAGAAAAGATTTTTTTTTGCCTAATTTTTATTTAAATATTTTATATCCTTGGTAACTTTCTCAGGTTCTCTAGCTATTTTTGATAGTATAACTTCATGATTAATTATTGATAAGTAGCATCTATTTTTTATTTATTATGCAGTTCTCTCATTTCTTTAAAATTATTATACTTCAATTCTTTAAATGCGAAATTCAATGTCCTTATAGCAATAACTTCCAAAATCTTTGACAATTTCAAGTGAACCGAAATATATATATATATATATATATATATATATATATATATATATGTTTCATTGAAAGGTTGGTTGACTTCTAACTTATATTAATGAAAGCAAGACAATATTGAACAAATAGTTAAAAAGTTAGTTTGATAAAGGGCACTGCATCAAAATTTAAAATTTAAGTAGTTTAATGAATTTTAATTCTTGAAAGTTATGAAATTGTATGGAAATGAAATTCTGTTAATTTCTTAGAATTTTTATATATAAAAAGAGTATCATATAAATTAGGATGAAAGAAGGGAACAAAGAAATAATTTCTTGACATTTCACCAATGGATAAGTTATTTAAAGGGAGCACCTAAGGGTGTAGTCAATTAGTTGAGAATTATGAGTTCTTAGGAACAAATTTTAGTGTATGCAAAAAATACTAAATGATTTATTCTTATGTTGTGCCGGTAGGAGTTAGCAAGTACCCATAGAAATGATTTATTCTTAAGTCAATTTATTTAGAAGCCTCAAGTTCCCCATATGCAATTACTATTACTTTTTAATACTAATACACATAAAATATGTATATATATATATATATATATATATATATATATATATATATATATATATATATATATATATATATATATATATATATATCATAGGGAAATTTTCATAAAGCACTATCTTTTAGTAGTAATTAGCCATCTGTAGATACCATTTGCTATATTACGGATTATAGATACATTTGTTGTGGTTATAAGATGCATTTGATGTATTTAATACAATAGCAAAAATATGCGTGAATCAGGGAAGTCCAACTAAGTTGTTGTATTCGAGTGTATTCGATTGTATTCATCGCGTGAAACATGGGATTATAGCTGGACAGATTACTGTATTCGACTGTATTCACGTGAAACATGGGATTACACTATTATTAAACGGAAGGTATATCAATTAACATAATAGACTCCTAATATAACCCAACAAACTCAATTATAACACATAAAATTTGTATTTTCGGTTATAAAAAAGATTCTCAACTGAAAAATACCCCAAAAACATAGCAATCTTCAGAGAAATTATATAATACATCTGAATACATAAATTACATTAATTTAAAAAACATATGAATACATTCATGGCATATAGCGAGACAGTGAATACAATAAATACATAGAATACAATGGGATACATTGAAAAAACACTGGAAAAAAGACAATGAATACAATAAAATACACAAAATACAGCGAGATACATTAAATTATAATGAAAAAAAGACAGAATACAATGAAATACATGAAAATATAAAATCAAGTTGCTCAGCCTCAAAACTCCGTCGTCTTTTCTCACGAACAAACCCTAATTTCCGCCTTGTAGTCAAATAGTTCTTCCATCTTCAAAGATCTTGCAGAACGCTAATTGAATCGGAACATACAGAATATTAAATCGAAACTTAATTGGTTTCTTGTCTAGTTATCCGCATGGAATAAAATCCATGTATCAATGAAAGATAAATATGCGACGAAGTCAAATTATAAACTTGGTAAGATTGGGTCTTCAGCGACGGAATACAACGAGATAATCACCAATGATTTTGTGGATTTGCTTCGGCATGATTGGGTCTTCAGGTTAGGGTTTGTTGTTGCTGTGCTACTGGTCGCTGGATTTTTCAGTTAAGAAGCTGCCGTTAGAAGGAGGAGGAGAGCAAAAATTTTAATGGGATGAAAGAAGGGAATGAGATGTATCAAAGTAGAGAGAGAAAGAAAATAATGTAACTGAATAGCGTAATTAGTGGCTTAAGGCTAGGAGGTAACCAAAATTAAATATTTTGCTATAAACCTTAAAAGGTATCTATAGAATATAATTTTTTAAATGATATTTATTTAAAATAAATAAGGTGTTAACCTTTGTTATAGGGGGTAAATATTCATATTTGATAACCACAAGAAACTATTAATTTTTGCTGCGTACAGTAAGATGGAAGACACTGGACTTTTGTTGAATGAAGCCCAAACTCCATGGGCTTATATAGGCCCATTCACAGGCCGGGATTCAACAAATTACAACAGCTATAAACCCTAGCATACCATCTTACTTCTTTTCTCTTACAAAAAACCCTCGCTGGAGCAACGTGAATAGAGATCTGCATCGGCGCCGCAACAGCAGCAGAAGCGAAGATGGAGGCAGCGAGAACTGTGAAAGATGTTTCCCCTCACGAATTTGTGAAGGCTTATGCCGCTCACCTTAAGCGCTCCGGCAAGGTATATGCTTTGAATGTATATATGTATTTGCGTATATAGATTCATTCATTTATGTGTTCAGCTATTGATAATGGCTCTTGTAATGTGCAATGCTCGCTTAGTATCCTCATGAATATGTAGAATTTGTGTATAATCATGAGTTTTCCATGCGCCTTATTTGTTTCTACTTATTAGCTTCGATTTTGGTGTCTAAAATTTTCTGTAGAAATTCCTAACTGCTATAGGTTTCATATTAAAAGTAATTCGTCATTGAGCATTTGATAGTCAGTAATTAACTAACTAATACGAAAGAACCAACTTACTTTTGACAATCTTCTTCATATGATATGCAGACTTACGGAAAAGTTTTCTGTAGCTATTTGTTGGTATTAGAAAAAGGCATTTTTAGTTAAATAAAGATTTTCTGACTTAAACTTGCATTTGGTTTAGTGCTGTTTGTAGCACACAGGTGCTTAATTTAGTCTGTCTTGTTTAGATAGTTACTGAAAGATTGAGGTAGAAAAAAACTAGTTTAAACTTGTTGAGTGCTATTCGGATTGAGTGTACTGTATAACAACTAAAATTGTTAGAGATGGGGACACTTTTGTTTACTTCTTTAGGTTTGCAGCACTGGCTTGATTCTTTTTCTTGAATCAAGTACATGGAAATATTCTATTCGTTGGTGTTGATGAAACTTGTTTGAAGTGTAGCAGTTGGTGTATTGCTGTCTGTGAGACTTGAATCCTAGACTGCTTGCTTACTCTGATAGTACATAGATGGAGTGAGTCTGCTTCATCTAGATGCTTAAGTCTGCAGAGAGGGGATACCTAAGAGGATAATTTTTGTTTTAGGTTTGCATATTCTAAGCTGTTAAAATGATTATTCATCTTGAATGAGTTCATTCTTTGCTATATTTAAGAGCAAAATTCTGAACTATTTTACTGCAAGTTATTTCTTTTGTGAAGTAGACATTGTGCTTCAACTGGCTTATAGACCTAGCTTAAAGGGTATATCATACTCTTTATAGTTAGATTCTGGGCTTCCAGCCAATGTTACTGCTGCAATTTCTTTGAAGCGTCAGTTGAATATTATGGTTATTGTGCTCGTCTGTGCTTATTACCTTTGCTTTATGCAGATGGAGCTTCCTGAGTGGACTGATCTCGTCAAGACTGGTAAACTCAAAGAGCTTGCTCCATATGACCCTGATTGGTACTACATTAGAGCTGGTATGTTTCATCTCCACTCTCAGAAGAAGGAATTTATCTATAGTAATTATCGTTTTTTCTAACATTTCTTCTTTATTATTTTGATGTATGGCAGCTTCTATGGCAAGGAAGATTTATTTGAGGGGCGGTATCGGTGTTGGTGGATTCCGAAGAATCTATGGTGGTAACCAGAGGAATGGCAGCCGCCCTCGTCATTTCTGTAAGAGCAGTGGTTCAGTTGCACGCAACATACTTCAGCAATTGCAGAACATGAACATCGTTGACTTTGATCCTAAGGGGTAAGTAGCCTTTTTGTAAAATCTAATTGCAGCTGAATTTTATGTGTTTCCTTATATTATGGTGGTTGTAGGAATTATATCCATTGATTAGTTAGAAACCTGTTTGGTATCTCAACTTTGGCAAGTTATTTTAGGTAGTAAAGACAATATAGTTCAGGAGAATAGCCCTAGTTCTCCCATTTTCTGAGATTTGTTGTCCCACATATTGAATGTCACCACTTAGTAATATTTATGATTAATCGTTGTTGTTGTTGTTGTCTTTATATGGGTGCCACAAATTTTTGGCTTCCTTGTAAAAGGAAACGACGAGGCGAGTTGACTTTTCTCTTGAAAATAAGAACATGGCTCAATTGAAAATCAAGATAAAGTGCTTCACTTTGCTCTCAAGGAGACATCCTAATTGCTAGTGGATGAGCACAACTCAACATATCAGCTGCATTAAAAATGCAAATCCTTCACTCATTTGAGATGATTTTTTTCCGATGCTGCTTATTATTGTCTGTCTGATTATATTTTCGTTCTTTATCTAGTGGAAGGAGAATCACATCCAATGGCCAGCGTGATCTTGACCAAGTTGCTGGAAGAATTGCTGCATCTCTTTAAGAGATGAATTCAGGCAATTTTATGAGTACATGAGTTAGCTCAAACTTATTGTTTCAGTTTGGACCTATACAAATTTAGGGTACTTTTCCATCAATTTTGTGGATGTTTTGCCTTTCTGAACTTTTTTCGTCTTTCTCAGTATGTCAGTTTTGCCCTTTCAGTACCTTTCTAGAGATGTTTTGCCTTTCTAGAGATGTGTTGTGGCATATCTTCCATTCGATGCATCACCTAGTCCAAATTTTACATTGAGTTGGTCCTTTCGAATTGGCAGCTATTTCCTAATTGATAAAATTAAAAAGCCTTGTTGGAATTATGTTTCCTTGTTTACATGAAGAAATTGCCGGTTAATGCTTCTCTTTTGGATAAGGGACACGTATCTTCTTTTGTATTGAGCAATAAGAAGTGTGAAGTCAAATCAAATATAATGACCAAACTCAGTTTTTGGTCGAAGTCAATGGGATTGCAGGAGGTGTCTGTTAGACACTGGAATTAAAGGATGAGTCATCCTAAGATTTAGGATTCTTGTTTCAAGTGTTTACGTCAAACATACCATCTTTCAACAGGTTGTCGTAATTATATTTCGTGTTTTTGCAACTCCATCGTAAAGGTTGAGATTTTAATGTTAAACAAAATTATGAGTTAGACTATCTGTTCGTCCCCATTTTGGACCGAAACATATTTAGGAGCTGGTTACTTTTTCAAAATTAGACGAGTTAATTTATTTTTAGCTTTGAACTTTAGACGAGGTGTCAACCTTCGATCTTTGAGCTAATTTGAAAGATAAAATGATCACCTTCTAGGCTTCTAATAAAAGATCATAAAAGTGGCGAATTCTTTAAACCAGCCATCTTACCTTTAACACGCTCAATTTAGCCAAATGTTTAATTGACATTACTGTTAACTTGGACAGGATGAACAATTTTTGGGTCTAGCCTGTTGGTTAAGCTTTTTTTGGCCAAAAGTAAATTTTTTCCTCAAAAATATTTTTTGAAAGAAAAATATAATTAGAAGCACTTGCTTAAATAAAATAAAGTAGTCAAACACAAACTGATTTTTACCGAAAGTATAAGTTAGTTTTAGAAACTAAGCTATTAGCCCATGTTTATAATTAATTAGAATTAATTATGTTCTAATGCAAAAATAAAATTAGAACAAAAATAATTTTAGTTAAAATACGAAAAATTTCCATTGAAGATAGGGCTGGGCATATATCGGGTAAAACCGATAACTCGAACCGTTAATTTTTGGGTTAACGGTTCGGTAATGGTTTAGAATTTTTTTATTATTGGGTTATCGATTCCGACCTCGTTTGTCAATTTTGTTAATGGGTTAACCGATAACCCAATAAGAATTAATAAAATTACGACTTTATCCTTAAGTATATACAAATGCTAGGGCTTCAGTTCATTCTCTCCTATTCTTTCTCAACCCACTCTTCAGTTGCTTCATCTTCATTCTTCGTAGACCTTACTAGTTACTCCTAGCGTAAGTCTTTAGTATGCTATATGTGAATTCTTCTCTTTTTTGCTTAACTCCGGTGAATTGTTTTTTCTTTTTTGCTTAACTCTTGATTGAGTTATCTTATCGGGTAAACCGATAGCCGAACCGATAATGATCGATAACCGATTAACCAATAACCGATATCTTATTGGTTCGATTATCGGTTTATCAAATTTGTAAACCAATAATCGATATGCTAAACCGATAATATTCATAACCGAACCGAACCGATCAATGCCCATCCCTAATTGAAGAGAGGGGGGCAGCATTTGCATCTATACCCGTTTTTGGGTCACGTTTTAACTTGTTACCCGTTTTGCAAAAAAAATTGCAAGCCTACCCATTTTTTCGTGTAATTTCAGCATACATGCCTGAAGTAGCAAAGACAATCACGCAAATTTCAACATTCTAGTAGACGGGTGTGAAGTAGCAAAAATTGTTGAACCAAGTGTGCTGAAATTTTTGTTTGTAATTGCTGAACTTAAGTATAGTAGCTGAAGTTTTGTTCTCTATTTGTTTCAGTGTTTGTTTGTAATTGCTGAACTTATGCATTCTAGTAGCTGAAGTTTTGTTCTCTATTTGCTGAATTTCAGCATATTTTAGCTGAAGTTTTGTTCTATATTTGCTAAACTTTAGCATGTTTTATGCTATCATGTAATTGATTTTTTGTACAGATAATAAGTTTATCAGTAGAATTAGTAACTTAAAAAACTAGATAAATGATTTAGCACAACGGTTAAAATGCATTGATAATGTACAAAAGCTGAATCCAAAAAAATAATAGAATGTGAATTAACATACATGTACGTACTTACTTTAGAAAGTTATTTATAATTTATTTTTAAATAATCTGATAAACATACTTATAGTAGTCATCCCCATGAAATGAAGTTTCATAGCAGCACCAACAACAACAGAAGAAAGAAGAAGAAGAAAACGAAGGAGGAGAAGGAGGAGTGTATAGGTCAAAATCTGACCACAGTAGCCGACCCAGTTAGAACCCTGCCCAAGGGGTGGGGTAGCGAGGACCATCACGACCTACTTCGGTCTAAGTATCCATAATGTACAGTGGGTCAAAAGACAATAATTAAGTAGTGATGAAAAGGCCACATCATAAGGGCAGACCGACCGGAGAAGGTGGTCATGGTCTCAGAACTATATATACGGGATGAAATCACCCCAAAGTGAGGGGGGGCTTTTTCGTTTTCTCTCTCTATATCCTCTCCTTCTATTTTCCTTCTAAAAAGGATGTAAAATCGATGACCTCTTGGGCATCATGAAAGAGGAAATAACAAGATGAATGAAGATTGCTCGTTTTTATTTCATTTTATCCATTACTTTCCCATTCATTTCCAAATTGGGATTTACTATGCTTGACTAAGACTAACCAAATCATTAGTATCAATTGTTTTAATCAAAAAAGTTTTGACATTTTTTGGTCAAACAATTTGGCGTCGTCTGTGTGGATTTCTTGTGAAATTTCTAGTCTCTTCCAGATCAAAAACCGAAAATATGATCACCCACTAAAAAGAGCGGTAAGTAAACCTCACGTGCTAATCTAGATCACGATGCTATATGCAAGCAGAAGTTACAACCAACATCCTCCCCTGTACATCGAGCGGTCCATGAACCAGCTAAGGCAGGCCCAACCCACGCAGGGCAAAAGCACAAAATAGAAGGGGAAAGAGAGCTGAGCACGACCACCGAATTTAGAAACCACCGCCCCATCAACCATTGAAACGCCAAGCAAAATGAGCAACGCTATAAATCTACCCTCATTCACCGACTCATCGGACAGGGTAAGGAAAACAAGATTTTGGCTCACCTTCTACTGTTTGCTTAAATAGGAACACAAGCGCCGCGCAGGCGAATTTGCAAAGAAATATCTCAACTGGAGAATGAGAAACTACTACAAAACAACTGAAATATCGCTTACCTGACAATCCAACTTACAGAAAATGACGCCCTTTAAGCTGTACTCTCTCTCCCTCACCTAGGAGCTGTCCCAAGAGGGACTTCCCGGGGACTTAAGGACCGGGTCGACGAGGGGGACATCCCCGAGTTCAAAGTATAATTCATCGTCCCGTCCACCAATGACATCTCTAGAACGGAAAGCGAAAAGATTAGGCAGGGAAACTCCAATATGTGCACAAAATGAGTGTGAGCAAAACAACAACGTTTTATGCTCTCCAACATCACACCCTCCGATACGAATAAATTCAAGCGAACTGGGGCTCACCCGGAAGCGCAGAGGTTGAGCAAAATTGGGACTCCCCTAAAGGATAGCCAACTCTCCAAAAGAAAAACTGGGACTAACGGCGGGTTAATATTTCAACGAAAGCTCGAAATAACACCCTTAAGGCCAAGGGCCATTGCCAAAGAGAAGAATTCGACCTCGATCGAACAACTACGGGTTAATATTTCGATGAAAGTTTGAAATAACACCCTTAAGTCCAAGGGCCTTCGCCAAAGAGAAGAGTTCGACCTCGATCGAACAATGACGTGTTAATATTTCGACGAAAGTTCGAAATAACACCCTTAAGGCCAAGGGCCTTTGCCAAAGAGAAAATTTGACCTCGATCGAACAACAACGGATTAATATCTCGACGAAAGTTCGAAATAATACCCTTAAGGCCAAGGGCCTTTTCCAAAGAGAAGAGTTCGACCTCGATCGAACAACGACAAGTTAATATTTCGACGAAAGTTCGAAATAACACCCTTAAGGCCAAGGGCCATCGCCAAAGAGAAGAGTTCGACCTCAATCGAACAACGCTGAGTTAATATTTCGACGAAAATTCGAAATAACACCCTTAAGGCCAAGAGCCTTCTCCAAAGAGAAGAGTTCGACCTCAATTGAACAACAACGGGTTAATATTTCGACGAAAGTTAGAAATAACACCCTTAAGGCCAAGGGCCTTCGCCAAAGAGAAGAGTTCGACCTTGATCGAACAACGACGGGTTAATATTTCGATGAAACTTCGAAATAACACCCTTAAGGCCAAGGGCCTTCGCCAAAGAGAAGAGTTCGACCTCGATCGGACAACGACAGGTTAATATTTTGATGAAAGTTCTAAATAACACCCTTAAGGCCAAGGGCCTTCGCTAAAGAGAAGAGTTCGACCTCGACCGAACAACGACGAGTTAACATTTCGACGAAAGTTCGAAATAACACCCTTAAGACCAAGGGCCATTGCTGACGGTAGTTTGATCCGACCCGAACGACCCAAGTTATGAATAGCCTCATCCGAAATAACTATTATGTTATAAAATCCCGTTTCAAGTTAAGAGCGGATCCGCTCAAAGAAAATAGTCACATGTTGACCTTGCCCAAATGGGCAGTTCAACGACTTCATTCAGACTCACACGACGAAGTCCAACTCAATCTGGCTGAGATTAAACTCCTTGAAAATTAGGAATAGACCATACGGAAATCCGAAATTTCACGCCAAAATTATGCAAAGGAAAAGGAAGAGAAGCGCAAAAGACATACACCGATGAAAATTTCTTTTTATTTAAAGCAGTTGCGCAAATAGTCACCAATTACATAAGGCTAAAAGTCGGGCAAGTCCAAAGAAAAATAAAGAGAGAGAAACACAAAGACAACAAAAAAACAGCACAAAGATAAACAATTCTTTCACTCGGGCGTCATCACTGCCGTCCTCCTCACCACCGTCTCCAGGAAGTACCTCTTCAGCATCAACATCCTCGTCGGCCCCCGGCGTCGCAGGATCGTATCCGCAGTTAACACGAGCCTCTCGTGCCTTTACTCATGCTCTTTCATATGCAGCCTCAGAAACACTACCCGCTTCCCACAAACTCTTATATATGTCCTACTAGGCCTCCACATGTACCCAAAGCTCATGTAGATGATGGGGAACGGCGGTGGAGGCAGATTCGACTTGGGCCAACAATTGTGCCTTCTCGGCTTCAAGAGCATCGAATCGATCCCCCAAAACCGACGCTTCCCGGTCAATGTCACCAATACGCTTTTCAAGCCTCGCCTCCCTAAGCGTCGCCGTTGCCCTATCAGATTCCTGCTCGGATTGAAAAATGCGGATAGTGTCCTTTAAAGCCGTCGCCCTTGCTGAAGCCGACGCCCAAGCACTCTCAATATTCTCCAACCCGGAAACCTTTCTCTCCAGTTCAGCTAACTTTCCCACCCACTCCGCACTCATCGCCTCGACCTTGATGGCATTCTGATCCATCTCGGACTGCATCGACCGCACCTTTGCCTGAAGATGCTTACACTCAGAGGCAACCCCTTTGCCCAACTCAAGTTCTTCGTCCTTTGCATGAAGTTGCTCCTCGAGCACGCTGCTCCTGCGAATAGCCTACATCAATTCCTGATCCCTCTTCTCCAGTTCTTCGCTAAGGGATCGATCACCGGCGTTCGCCTTCATCCGCTCGTGCATCTCACGACACTTGTTGGAGTAGTGTCGATATTTCTTCTACATCGTCAGGAAAATCTTGGCTCGAGTGTCAGCCCTACAAGCACTCTCAATTTCTACTTTGTACGTCTGAAAAATGAGAAGATGGGTTAAGGCTAAGTCGCAAAAATGAAGAGCATAAAAGAAAAGGGAAACTTACCCTCATGCCCATAGCGGCCACTTCATGCATCAAATCAATATCACGAACGTCCCGTAGAGCCTTGCTCTCGGCGGCGGAGCACAAAAGGTCAAACTGCTGCACCAGATCTTTTGTATCTCCTAGGAGGTTGATATCCGATGAGATTTCAAGTATACGGGACGGGCCTCCTACATGTACCACCGAACGGGTAAGGCCCTCTTCAAACATCCTGACATCATCAGGATCAAGATCAGACTCAGATTCATAGTCATTGACCTCAACGCGTTTTCCTCTTTCTGCGGCCGAAGAAGGGGCACGACTCGGTCTAGAAGATGAAGGCCCATCCAAAGTAACAGCAGCGACCTCGGGACTCCGACTCTCCGTTGTAGTAGTCTGTTGGTCACCCGTAATGGCCGGAATCTCTGTCGATGGATTGATCGCGGCGACCGGTTCCACCTCTGCGGACGGGTTAGCATCATTCCCGGTCTTTGACTCCATTAAGGGGTCGTCGTCCTCTAAGCATATCACGGTTGACGGAGCCGTTTCGAACTCCACCCATTGTGTCTTTGACGACCCCTCACCATCCTCAGCACGGGAAGGCTCCCCCGTTGGGCAGATAGCAGAAGCCGGGCCCCCAGATTGAGGAACAGTTTCCATGCACACGGCCACGACCGCAGAATCAATTTGAGCAACCGTTGTCGTAGGTCGGGCAACAGGCCTTTAAATGGGCCGAGTAGAGGACGCCGATTGACTAAACGCAAGAGGAGGAGCCCTTGCCCTTCGCACTCTACCTGCTAGAGATAGAACGCCATATAAACAATAAAGCCAAATTGCAAAACGGAAAGCAGAGACTGCGGTAAAACTACTTACCATTAAGGGGCTTACGCCCATATTTCTCGTAGAAGGACGACCATATACGAACTCCCGCCGTATGAGGAAGAATGGCGTTCACCCAGTCGTGGATGTCGTCAACAGGCGCATGGGGTAGTCTCGCAGCTGCAAAAGTAAAAACAGTTCAATACCGCCTAAAGAGAAGCGGTCGACTATCATTCCGACCAAAAAATATAAAAACTTACGTGCAAAGTTCCATCTCTTAGGGAATCCTTCAGGATCCGCCACAAGGTGCTCCTTCCGCACATAAAAATAATTCTTATAGAAGCGACGGTTGACCCTGTCGTCCATCTTCACCACCAAGCTCTTCGTCCCTCGATGACGCATGTGTCTCAAAGTGATCTCCCGACCAGCGAGTTCCGCGAACTTGATCAACATGAGGAACAATTTATACAAGTACGACAAAAGTTGAGCCGGACACACCTCGTAGAAATGACAGAAATCTACCACGGAGGGGGGGGAGGAAGCGTATACCCGACGTTGAAGGGTAGGCGTGAAATGCACAATAACCCGGATCAAAATGTATGATATCGTCTCCCACCGCCAGCAACATTTCAACATGGCCAGGGATCCCACATTTTTCCCTCATTCCCCCAATATGTGCCTCAGTCATAACAGAGGGAGCGGGTTCTGGCTCTTCCCCGATGAGACTATGGCGATCGTTCCACGGCTTTCCAAGACGAGGCAGTATTTCGGCCGCTGTCGGAATCCCTTCCTCCTCTATCACCTCCACTCCTCCGGGAGTAGAGACATCATTTTCTGACGCTAAAATTGCGGCAGGGTTATCAATGCGGGAAGAACTACCAGCCATGTGTATCGATGTAATGGAACAAAAGGCTTAAGAAAAAAAAAGAGATAGGGGTGAATTTCCGGCTAACCGAAGAAGATCGAAAATCTGAAAGTATTTGAGAAGAGGAAGATCTACAATGTTCTCCCACCAAAAGCTAGAAAGTGTACAAATCGAATGGGGTATTTCCTATATTTATAGGGACATAAATTCCCCAAGCGGGAAACCCAAGAGTCGCCAACCGAAACTGATAGGGGCACGAAACGGTTCAATAACCAGGAAACATGTGTCATAATGACAGTAGCCACGAACGACGTTTCAAATCGAACAAACGCTTCGATTTCAAACGGTCGCGATGGTTCCAAGGGCACCGTTGTAGCGTCGTCCCATCGCCTCGATCCACAGACTACGTCCAAGGCACGAACAGTCAGATTTTTCCCAAGTGTTCAAAATCATAATCCGCCTGCCGGGACCATCAATAGACGACCCCGACAGACGGAGGGACTAATTGTATAGGTCAAAAACTGACCACAGTAGCCGACCCAATTAGAACCCCGCCCAAAGGGCGGGGTAGCGAGGACCATCACGACCTACTTCGGTCTAAGTATCCACAGTATACAGTGGGGGGCTTTTCTTTTTCTCTCTCTATATCCTCTCCTTCTATTTTCCTTCTAAAAAGGATGTAAAATCGATGACCTACTGGGCATCACAAAAGAGGAAATAACAAAGATAAATTAAGATTGCTCGCTTTTATTTCATTTTATCCATTACTTCCCGATTCATTTCAAGATCTAGGGTTTATTATGTTTGACTAAGATTAACCTAATTATTAGTATCAATTGTTTTAATCAAAAAAGTTTTAAGATCTTTTGGTCAAATAAGGAGGAGAAAGAGGGATGAATTTGTCTAAAAAGAAAGTACAAATTAAAACTTTAAAAAAAAATTAGTTATAGATTAAATTGGGCAACCAAATAGAGCACCGGTGCAATTTTTACGGGAGGGGAGGGGTTGCTGTACAGAAATAGTTGCAACGGCAATGGCCCGCGGCCGACTGTCTCACCAAAAATTAAGGAAGCTCCATACTACTGACGAAGCAGCGTGGTTATGGTAGGCCCAATTTCACACTCCGAAGGTCACATGAGTCCACGTGTACTGAGTTAGAATCTCCAAAACTTCGCTCTCTCACTAGTAAAGTGTCACATACGTCCAAATCTCCAAATACAATATTACATGAGTTAGAATCTCAAAGAATCTTACTATTTAAAAAAAAAAAAAAAGCAAACCCAAAGCAGTAAGTTAAATATAGTTTAATTCTCCATTTGCTCAAACTTTGCTTTGCTTCACTTTTGCTTTTGATTCTGTCCATTTCCAGCGCATTTGTTTCTTCATCGGCTAGGGTTTTGCAGACACTAGACATGATTCGATCTCTTATCAGTTTGTGACGTTTTTGCTGTTTGGATTAAGATGTTGTTGGTACGAATTTTCCTCTTTTGATTTTGTGATCACATATATTCCGTCCTTTTTTTTTTTGTGATTAAGATCGTGGCGTGCTTTTCAATTTTCTATGTTTATTTTTCTCCTATATCACCTTCTTAGTCTCTGTTTGGATACTTATACATAGAGATAAATTCATTTAAAGAAACTCTGGTTTTGAGGAATCCTTTAATTTGCCCATAAATGGCAAATTATTTATCAGTATTGGATTGATATTGCCTAAACAGAGCGAAGTGGATAGTGAGGGTCAGTCTGATTGTTTATTTGATTGATTGCTTTCCAGTTTCCTCATATACTATCAGGAACTACCTTTTTAGGTAGTACTCTCTCCGTGTCAATTCATGTGTGCATGTTTGACTGGGCATGTAGTTTAAGAACGAAAGTAAGACATGAAATTTGTGGTCTAAACAAGCCATGAACATTTTTGTTTCTAAATATAGAAACGTATCATTTTTATTTTTTTTGGGGAGAGAGCAACGAGTGCCACATAAGTTGAGACAGAGAGAGTACTATCTTTCCGCTTGACAGACTTATTTATACTTTTTTGAAGCCATATTTTCCGTTATGCCGTGATTTGATTAGAGAAGTAAGTGTAACACTTGGATATAGTGAGAGTAGTGGATTGAAGAGCATCTTTTTTTTTTTGTTGATGAAGTAAGTAATTATCATTAATAAAGGTATCCAGAAGATGCATAGTTAGACATTCCATTAAAACATCTGCGATTTCTTTCAGTCCAAACACACCAAAAAATTACTGCTGGGATCATTCTCCAGATCCTTTTGATGGTTTATCCCACTCTCTAAATATGCCAACTAATAAATGCTTCCTTGACTGTTTGAGTCATGACCCAGTATAAACCAAAAATAGAGCAGAAGAAGTTCCAGAAATCAGCTGTGAAAGGGCAATGCAGAAATAGGTGGCTGACATTCTCTCTGAACTTTGGTGGCACATATAGCATCTGTTCACTAGGATTGTGCCTCTCTTTCCGAGGTTATCCTGTGATAGGCATGCTCCCTTAAGTGCTATCCAGGAAAAGCAGGAAATCTTTAGCCTAATCTTCCACACATGCTTCCATGGTCAGTCCTCTAAAATACCATTCTGAGAGCACAAATGTTCATAGCCAGCCTTGACGTTGTACTTCCCACCTTTTGATCTTCCCCACAAGATTCTGTAGGTTGGTGTATGTCAAAGTTGTATTCTGCCAAAGTTGTAAAGAGTGTGAGTAGGACATTGATTTCCCAGTCAGAGAGGTTTCTTCTGAAAATGGGGTTCCAGCTATTTCCATCCTTGTACTGAGCAATTGATGCATCCTGATTGCATGCAATTTGATATATTCTTGGGAAGGACTCCTTTAAGGTTGTGCTGCCAAGCCATTTGTCTTTCCAGAGTCTAATGTGTAAACCATTTCCAACATTGAAAGATATATTCTGGAAAAAATCTCGGTTGTGGCTGCTGATGTGCTTCCATACTCCCACCCAATGTGGTCAAGTGCTTTCCTTGGTACACCAATTATTTTGGGCACCAAATTTAGCAGCTATGATTCTCTTCCAATAACCTGCTTCATGTTGCCCATATCTCCAAAGCCACTTCATTAGCATGCTTTTGTTGTGATACTTCAGGTTTCTGATTCCCAAACTCCCTTGAGCTTTTGGTTGAATTACTTTAGACCATTTCACCAATGAGAACTTTGGGTTGTGCTGTTTCCGTCCCCTAAGAATCTCCTTCTTAGTCTATCTAGCTGCTTTAGTATTGAGCCTGGCATGGGGTAAAGTAACATACACTAGGTTGGAATACTATCAAGGACACTATTGATAAGTGTCCGTCTGCCACCCAATTATAGATATTGCATTTGCCAGGTTGCCAATCTCTTTTCACACTTTTCAATGACAACAGCATCTTCTTTTTTTTTTTTTGCCTTTTCTTTTCCGTGGGAGACTGATGTGCAGTACTTACTTTGTCCCATTTTATGTGACACTATTACTATTTGGGGAATAAAACTATTTTTTGTTTGACTCTAATTGTTTTTCTTTTTCTAACATCTTCTAAATATTTTTGATGATGATAATTTTGTGGTTTGTAGTACTTTATATGTAGTTTCTAACTATGTAAAAAGTACATTTCAAAAATATTGAGAAGTCGATGTCTGATGTCCGGATTCAGACCAAAAATTAGATGCTTTTAGCTCGTACTCTGAAGTCCATTATTCTTTCTAGAAGGGAGGGAGTAATAAGCTACTTTTGTTTCTGTTGCAATCCAAAGAGAGGCTATTGTTACAAGAACTTAGGTTGTAATTTTTGAACCTGTTTGATGAAACTTTTATTCTTTTTACTTGCAGGGTATTGTTTTGGCTTTGCTACCTTTATTGAAAGGTTTAAAGCCCTTTGAGATGGCGAATAAAATAAGCAGGATTGCAAATTTGGAGTGTACAACCACCATCACCTGAGTACTTCTGGAACGTATGTGATTATTGGAGAAACAAGATAACTGACCTCAGGGAACTCATAGCCAGCTTGTGGGGCTTCAGATAGGTGTTCAGTGGAAGCTGCATAATGCAATTATATATGTTAGGTTAATGCCCTTTCTGGCTGTTATTTTGTTACTTTAGGTTATGTTCTGGAGATGTTTTGTGCATTCAAGGGAATATAGAATTTAAGAAATGGAAGACTATCGAGAATTAGATATTCCGCTTGCTAGCTGGATCAGCAAAAATCCCTCCGAGATGGCGGAATCGTGGTTTTTTATTCTCTGTTGTTTCATTTCTGGTTTAGTCGGGATTCTCACTATCATTTACACTGCTTTCCAGTGGAGAAAGAATGTAAACATTAGTTGGATGAAAGCTATAGCTAGGTCAAAGAAAAACCCGAAAGCCAGGTATAAGGTCCCTGTAGCTTCTCATAGTTGGACTTTGGAATCCATATCTCGAGGGAAAAGTTTAAATTGCTGTGTCTGCTTAGAGTCCATGTCGCCATCTCAAACTCTTGGACCAATGGTGGCATCAGAGAGTTTTTTTAATTGCTGCTGCACTTGTGGTGCAGCAGCTCATCTTAGTTGCTCATCGAGTGCTCATAAGGATTGCAAATGTGGATCAATGTTTGGATATAAGCACGTGGTACATCAGTGGGCAGTTCGGTGGACAGAGGTAGCAGATCAACCAGATGACTCTTTCTGCAGCAACTGTGAAGAGCCGTGCAGCAGTTCGTTTCTTGGGGGTTCCCCTATATGGTGTTGCTTATGGTGTCAGCGCCTGGTTCACATTGATTGCCATGCTAATATGTTCCATGAAACTGGTGATATTTGTGACCTGGGCCCTTTCAGAAGGCTTATTTTATCGCCTCTTCATGTTAAAGAGTTTACTAGGACGTCCTCTGGTGGACTGCTGAGTTCTATCACACAAGGAGCCAATGAAATTGCATCTTCAGTACGTGCTAGTATTAGAAGTCAAAGCAAGAAATACAAACACAAAAATAAAAACCATTTAAATGAGGTATCTACTGACACAGGCAGTGGTGATAATACTGGTGACACAACCACTGAAAGCACTGCAGATACTCATCAAGTAAATGGTACTTATAAAGTAGAGGAAAATTGTAATGGTGGCATACATAAAGAGGCTGTAGATCAGCAACAAGGAAGTGTTCTGAAAAAACTGGTATCTATACCCAGCTTCAAGAGGAGTTCATCAATCAATCAGAAGGATGAGTCTCAGATAATACGGATGAAACAGAAATATGAATTGACTGATTTGCCTCCAGATGCTAGGCCTCTGCTAGTTTTTCTAAACAAGAAAAGTGGAGCTCAGCGAGGAGATTCACTTAGGCAGCGGCTGAACATTTTATTAAATCCTGTGCAGGTCAGGTCATTTAGAGCAAGCTCCCTCAGCTAGTCTTTTGGCACAATTGCATGGAAATGTGTTCTTCCTCTATCTATGCATGGATTACTTGCATGTTAAGAAATGTTACTACCATAAGAAAATGACTTAGTTGACCAATTAGGGTTTACCATATCCCAAAAAAAGAGAGAGGCGCATGTGGCACAGGCCCTCGGTTATGAAAAAACGAATTGGTTGACAAACTACTTCTGCTGTCCTTTAAAGGGCCTGGGGAGCTCGTAGCTATTAGAAGTCACTTGTCCGTCTTATTGAATAATAACATATACTTTATTAGGATATCTCTAAGTGTTTGAGCACCTTTCAACTGATAATTATTACGTGTTCACCATCTATACATATAGCCTGATCTTTTAACATGCTAGTATGGCATAATTATAAGGCATTTGTCAAAGGAGACTCATTAATCTTCATTTTCAGTTGAATTGACTATTGAGGATTGTAAAATTTGACTTATACAGGTATCTATCAAGGTGAAGGGAGAGAATTAGATAGAATGAAGTTATAGTTCTCCCTTTTTACTGAGTTCTAGTGTAAAATAGCTGTTTCTTGGGTTCTACTTGTTATGCCAGCTTAACTATAGCTCCTTCATAATGAATAACATGGAAGGCGATTTGTTATTTTACTAAAAACACTCATAGTGTAGTCTACCTTTCAGTAGATTCAACAATTTGATGTCCGTGAGCGAGTGTCTTGATCTGATGTTGCGTGGATATGCTAAATAGGTCTTTGAGTTGAGCTCAACTGAAGGACCAGAAGTAGGTCTTTATCTATTCAGAAGGGTTCCTCACTTCAGGATTCTCATCTGTGGAGGAGATGGTACTGTTGGATGGGTTTTAAATGCTATAGATAAACAAAACTTTGTTTCGCCCCCACCAGTAGCAATACTTCCTGCTGGGACGGGAAATGATTTGGCTAGAGTTCTTTCCTGGGGAGGTGGCTTGGGTTCAGTTGAGAGGCAAGGAGGTCTTTGCACACTTTTGCATGATATAGAGCAAGCAGCGGTAACCATCCTTGATCGTTGGAAAGTTTCAATCTTGAACCAACAAGGAGAGCTGCTTCAACCTCCAAAGTTCTTGAACAACTACCTTGGTATGTTGATATCCTCTTCATGTCATAGATAATACTGATATCTAAAATGTAAATTATCTCTCTGTGACCTGAAAAAATTTAGAATATTTTGCTTGGAAATATTATGATGAGTTTCTCACTTTCTTAGATATAGAATTTGATGATTGTTGGGAACTGATATTCCAGGTGTTGGTTGCGATGCAAAGGTTGCATTAGAAATCCATAATATGAGGGAGGAAAACCCGGAAAAGTTCTACAATCAGGTAATGCAGATATCTTTTTGTTTTTAGAGGATGTGAAGCATGAAAAATGGGTTAATGGGATTGATATGATACCAAATAGGTCTGTAGCTTCAAAGTTTTGCTTTGATAATTGATGTATTTGATGGAAGACCTGAAACTATTTAATATTTTTTTTTGATAAGTAATTAAAGATATTATAAATTTATGCACTAAGCCAGTGCATCAGGCATAATTACAGGTTGTGGAAACCCTCTATTGTATCTAGCATTCCATCTACATCATGCTCAATTACCAGATTGCACCAAAAAGCTACAAAAAAATACATCTCTGTTTAAAATACAACTATTTAATATTATAAAATGGTAAGTGATGCCAAAACAAACAAATTTGCTCGATGTAAACCTTATAATTTTGCTATTGCTTTGATGCTATACTTTCAAAGAGTTTTTAGTTTCTTTTGAGGGTATTTTGGCCTAATTATAGTGCACTCAGTCTTGAAGGCGTTTCGTTTCATAGTTACTTTTTATTCTTCGATATTGGTTCCACACTTGTGGCGCTTGTGTAAAAGAACAGTTGTCAGACCATTTTCCAATAGGCTGCTGAAAATAGAGTCAGGTGCCATTAGTAATATGCTCTTCAGTCTTCTCAGAGGGGGAGAGGAGAAGTTCTGGAGGACAGAATATTTAAATGAAATAAGAACTTCACCCAGATGTTCTAGACTTGACTAATGACTACTCTAATATCTCAGACCTGAATGCTTTCTTGTTTTAACATGCATTTCTGTTCATCAATAAAAGAAAGACAAAATCTTATCTTGCATACAGTTTCTCGGGCTAATCTTTTTCAGATATCAAGCTTCGCTTTTGACATTTCTGATTGTCACTGAATTAGTTCTCAATGTGTTCGTTCGAGCTTTCTTCATGGTTTATTGGTGGCACCTGCCGATCTACACTGCTTAACAGTTGCTTTATATTGCATCCCTGTTAAAACATGTCTTCTCATATACAGTAGCATTTAACTTTATATGCGCATTGTTGATAATAATTTGTCCTTGTGTTTCTGATATTCATCTCTTTTAGAGATTCCAGAGCTTCGTTACTTCGGGGCAAGCGATATATCTAAATTTTTGAAAATTTGGAGAGTTGAGTATCCATGACATGGTGTTTGCTAGCCATGAATTCTTATGCCTTTTCATGTTTTACATAAATCCAGTTCAGTGAGTTCATTATATAGGTTTTCCTGTGCTCTTTCCAAAAGTGGGTTAAGTTGACAAGCTCTTACAATAAGTTAGCCCGCAGTAAGTTGCCTACTTAGTGAACTCTCTCATCTGAGGTGGTTCTTGTGGATGCTAATAATTATTTAAGATTTAATCTTGTTTGTTTGTCTGTTCTGTATTATGTAATAGTAAATTGTGTTTATGTGTATTCAGAGATTGAGGTCATGAATTTTATTCTTGTAGGAGTTTTTTGTGTAATTGATTAATTTAAGTTCATATATTTGTCGATGTGTATTTCTGTCGGCGCTGAAAATATTTGGCAACATTGTTGCAGTTCATGAACAAAGTCCTTTATGCCAGAGAAGGCGCCAGGAGTATCATGGATAGGACATTTGCAGATTTTCCATGGCAAGTTCGTGTGGAGGTTGATGGTGTTGAGATTGAGGTTCCTGAGGTAAGTGTCAAATACGCAGCTACAAAATCCTTTTGAAAAATTTGTATGCTTTTGAACTTTTACTTTTAGTCATTTAACATACTGACTTCTTGTCGTATAACATATTCATTTTGCAAGTTTCGTAGTTATTAATATTTTTGATCCTTTTACACATGAGGTAATTGTGGTTGATGTTTTAGTCGATTATCTTGTCTGGAGACTACTTAAAATACAATTGCTAGTTAATGGATCAGTGGTGAAACGATCATGCTCTTTACTCTTTCTAGGATGCAGAAGGTGTTCTTGTTGCTAATATCGGGAGCTACATGGGCGGAGTAGACTTGTGGCAGAATGAAGATGAAAGCTATGATAATCTTGATCCTCAATCCATGCACGATAAGATGCTGGAGGTTGTTAGCATTTCTGGTACCTGGCATCTTGGGAAGCTTCAGGTATATTTTGGGGAATTCCTGAGGTGATGTGGTAAAAGTAACCATCATTTCGAAGCTTTGTTTCCTGAGAGATATTTCAATATTGTTCAGTGATTTCGTTTAAGCACTTTGCTGTTATTTTGTGCTCATATCCCTAGTTGGAGTCTGACCAATAATTATATCTGGTAGTTCAGTACTTGATTAATAAAAGAAATCTGGTAGTTCAGTAGTTCCTGGGCAAGAGTTGTTGCAGATATTGGCGTAAGTAAATGGAGAAGGAGAAACAGTTGATGGTTTTTGTTGAGGGGTTATTTTGAATTGGGTTCAACTGCTCCTGTTTGAATCTGATTAGAGAATGCAGTTGTTTCTGACATAAAGTTTCATTAAGGTTTATTTTATCTTCCAGCTACTTTTAAATGTTGGACCTGTGTGATAAGAGCATTGTTCTTACAATCAGGTGGGGCTTTCCAAAGCTCGGCGGCTTGCACAAGGACAAGTGATTAAAATTCAACTTTTTGCTGCATTTCCTGTTCAAGTAGATGGAGAACCTTGGAATCAGCAACCCTGTACATTGACGATAACACATCATGGACAGGTTTCCTTCCCCAACAATGTGCTTAAATTTTTATCCGCTGAAGCATGGATCTGAGACCATTGTATCTGGCATGCCTGCATTACTATCTAATAGTTATCCTAACATCATGCATTTAAGGTTCTAGCGATTTGGAAGTGGCGGGACTGGGAAATTTCAGTTTTATAATTCATTTCTATGTATCTTTAACGCATGGAAAATAGTCTTTTCTGAGGGAAATTGATGTATGTTTAGGCTTGTTATGGTGCATTCTCTTGGTTCGTTGTCATTCCCTCCCCCCTCCCCCTTTTTTCTTTTAGATAACGTTGGGCTTATATACCCGAACCCAAGTTGCTTGGTGATATGGTGGTGCAGTTTCTTCAGGTTACTACACTATTACACACATACAGACATACATATGCACACATATCTGACACTTATCTTTTATAGGCTTTTATGCTGAAGAGAGCAGCAGAAGAACCTCTAGGTCATGCAGCAGCCATAATTGCAGATGTGCTTGAGAATGCTGAATCCAATCAAGTAATTAATACATCACAGAAGCGAGCACTTCTTCAAGAAATGGCTATCAGACTGTCTTAGCTGTGTTTCTTACACGATCAGGCACACTGATTTTTTACTTTGCTGCAGCTATTGCAGAAGTTGTTAGTTACTGTGTTTTTTGTATAAATCAATCTTCTGCTTCATCGCATAGGTTCGCCCACTTCATTTGTGAAATATCAAGAAGACTTGGAATGCTTCTATCTGAAGCTTGTTTGTATATTGAACTCCACGGTGTAAAGACTTCTAAATGAGGTGACTTTTGCAGCGGCGTGTTTAAATATGAGATAAATTTGAGTTTTATGAGCTACACCAATGTTTATTCTGGATAGAGTTGGAATTTTGATGATCTGATTTCTTCCAAAGACCTTAAGGTTCTCTATCAATCAAACCCGCAATGCTACAGTTTTCTTGACATTTCTTATCTTACATATTAGATTCTTTTAGTATGATTTTGTCAATTCTAGTTTGTATGATGATTTATCTACCAGTCCATACATGTTTTATTTGGAAAACCTACTTATTTGTTCACTTTAAGACATCAAAATAGTTTCCCTTTGGTCAATAACTGCGCCCTTCATGTTGTTAGAAGTTACAGGCAGAGAGTTTAAGTATTATGGTGTGTAATATTTTTTTATGCCATGAGATTAAGCTATTTGCGATAACAAGGACTAATTGTTTTTGACAGTAATGATCTTTTAAAATATCAGACATTAAATTGTATTGATAGTATATATATATATATATATATATATATATATATATATATATATATATATATATATATATATATTGCATTAGTGTAATTTACAACTCCATGTGAACGAATTATAAGGTGCCATATTTTTTAAACCCTTTCATTCTTCTGTTAGTCCCAATGGTAGTTTTTAGTTGTTTCTAAAAGAAGAGTACATATTACATGTATCCAAGCTACATGCCAATAGTCACTTCTTATTGATTTACTAGTTTTCAAACACGTGTATTCAATGCTATAAGTATAAATTTTTTAAAATGATGTAAATAATATTAAAATAATTGTGATGAGTTACAAAAAATTACAAAGCAGAAAGTGCAAGCTCAAACTGAGTATATCAAATATATTTGAATATGAGCAATGTTGGCTATGGTTACAAATACTTTATATCTTAAAGTCCGTGCCATGGCCTTAAAGAATTGTAACTTTCGCCTTTTCACAATTGCATACTTATTAAGAACTTGTTTTCGAATGAAATAGTATTTTGGAGAAGTTAGTACAGAAATTCGATTAACATATGTCTTTATTAGGATGGCTAATAGATCATTGTCAATTTTCATGATGTATGCCTGCAAAAGAAGTAGTACTTAATAGTTACTAACATAAAAAAAAATCAATTGATGTATATAAATCATAATTGCCTGTATACACACCCTTTGTCTGATTCCAACTCATAATTGCCTGTAACAAGTTGCTATTACTTTACTATGCTATAATATGAGCTAAGTGTCTTAATACTTTAGTCATTTAGGGTTTCAATAGTACTTTATATATATAGGGGTAAACAAATAAATATAAAAATTTAACGGGTTAAAGGTTTATCTAATAAGAAAGTTGAGTAATCCACTCCGAACCTTTAAGCCGTGAATTATAAAATCTAAATTCATTCACTATCTATTACCTCGATAATCCGATACCAATAAGTCATCCGTTTGGTTCGGCTAACGATTTCAGTTCGATTTTGAACAACCTTAATATTTTGGAATGAATTGGGACACTTAGTCCCAAGGTTGGAAGCTTAAGTTGAAAAGGTTGACCGAATATTGACTTGTGTGTAAATGACTCCGGAATGGAGTTTTGATGGTTCCGATAGCTTCGTAGAGTGATTTTGGATATAGGAGTATGTCCGCATAGTGATTTGGAGGACCGTAGTTGATTTTGGCTTGAATTGGCGAAAGTTGAAAAAATAAAAGTTTGGAGAGTTGAGAGGTTTGACCAAGAGTTAACTTTGTGGTTACCAGGCTCGGATTTTGGTTTCGAAAGTTGGAATAGGCTTGTTGTATCATTTATTACTTGTGTGCAAAATTTGAGGTCAATCGGAGTTGATTTGGTAGGTTTCGACATCGATTGTAGAAGTTGGAATTTTTTAGTTTTCGTTAGGCTTGAATTGGGGTGCGATTTGTGTTTTTGATGTTGTTTGATGTGATTTGAGTCCTCAACTAATTTCGTATCATATTTTTGGACTTATTAGTATATTTGGTTGAGGCCCCGGGGGCCTCGGGTGGATTACGGATGGTTAACGGATCGAATTTGGCTTAAGTGTTATGCTAAGGTGCTTCATATCTGGTGTCATTGCACCTGCGGTGGGATTGGCCGCAGGTGCGGAGCCGCAGAAGAGGTTAAGTTTGTGCAGCTGCGAAGAGGAGGAAGGACACTGGGGGTCGCAGGTGCGGAAGGGTTTCCGCGGATGCGGATGCGCATCTGCGCATGGTCGACCGCAGAAGAGGATTTAGACATGCAGTGTTGGAGTCGCAAAAGCGATGAATGCTTCGCAGATGCGATCACGTAGGTGCGAAGCTGGGACCGCAGGTGCGCGAGTTTGGCTGTTAAATAGGTTTCGCAAAAGCGAGGTTTTCTCCATAAAATCGGGAGCGCGGATGCGAGCTTAGGCTCCATAGGTGCGGAAATGCCTGGGCAGTGTTTAAATTCGAGGGTTTTGATATTTTTAATCATTTTGGACTTTGCAAGATCGAATTATGGTGATTTTTGAGAGGGTTTCAAGTGATTTCTTGAGGTAAGTCACTTTTGATTATTTTTATGCAATAATATTGTTTACCCATTGAATTTCTCACCTAGTTTGTGTGTTTATGAGGTGAAATTTCGGGAGTTTTGGGTTAGGAATTGGAGAGTGAAATTTAGGGATTTGAGTGACGATTTGGGATTAGAACTTGGTAAATTTGGTATGGTTGGACTCGTAGTTGAGTGAGTATTCGGATTTTGTAACTTTTGTTGAGTTCCGAGACGTGGGCCCGGTGTTGACTTTGAGTTGACTTTTTGACTTTTGATGAAGCACTTAGCATTTTTATATAGAATTGATTCCTATAGCTCGTGTTGATTGTATCAAATTATTTATGGCTAGATTCGCGGCTTTCGAAGGCCGATTCTCGAGGCAAGGGCTTGTTGGAGTAGAGATTTGCGCGGTTTGAGGTAAGTAACACTTCTAAACTTGGTTCTGAGGGTATGAATCCCTAAAATTATGTGCTATGTGATTGGTGTTCAGGTGACACACATGCCAGGTGACGGGCATGTGGGCGTGCATCGTAAGAATTGTGATTCAATCGATTCCATGGAACATTATTACTGTACTCTATGTGTTAGAGCACTTGAGCTGTGATTTATGTTAGAAATCATGTTTAGGCTATGTGCCGGTGCCGGTGTGACCCATAATGGTCATTTATTTGCTTAATTGCAATTATGATCTCATTCGCATTCATCATTGCATATCATATCTAAGTTTCTGTTATCATACATTGTCACATCATGTATAATTGATTTGGGTTGCTTGGCATGAGTGTTGTGAGCCCGAGAGACTGGAGAGATTGATGACTGAGTGAGGCCGAGGGCCTGTTTGTGAGTGATATTAATAGGATCGGGCTACACGCTACAACGGGCACTATTGACTCATGATGGGGCTGAACGTCGCTACATGTATTATTGATTCACGATGGGATCAAGCAGCATGTCGCATCAGGTTTTATTAGCGCTTGTGCAGGATCCGCCCCTCCGGATTCTGCACATCCATAGTGAGCGCAGTTTTTTCTAATTCTTGGTGGGATCGGGCTGCACGTCACAGCGGGTATCATACAGTGCTGAGTGATTGAGTTTGATGAGTGAGAATTGAGACAGTCAGGTTGAATACTCTAAGAGTGTGAGTACGTAAGGCTTTCATTGTGTTGCATCACATACGATATGTATATTAGCATGTAGATATAGAGATGTCATATTCCTCATGTCATTCAGATTTCACATATTTTATTTGTGTTGAGCTTAACTGTTAAACCTGGAAACATGTCTACATTCCTGTACTGGTACCTGTAGATTATGAGTTTTCTTTGAGATATTATTGTCATATTTTCTATTATTTCTGTACTGCTTAATTTTGTATATTGACTGTATTGTTCGAGCTCGTGACTATTGTCAGCCCAAAGGTTAGACTTGTTACTTATTGAGTTAGTTGTACTCACGCTACACTCTGCACTTCGTGTGCAGATCCAGGTATTTCCGGGCACGGTAGTTGCTGATTTTCAGAGCTTCTTTAGTCGGATATAGTCGAGGTAGCTGCCTTGGCATCCACAGACCTTGACTCTCCTCCATTATCTTTTAGTTTTTTATACTATTCTACCTTCCTAGACGGTGTTTCAGTTGTCAGACTGTGTTATTGTATAGATCCTCATGTACTCCGTGACACTCGGATATCTTAGGAAATTCTGTATTAAGTTGTGGCATTTTCATTCAGTTTTATGAGATTATTACTTACTTAAACCTATTTCAGTATATTTTGAATTTAAGATATTGGTATGTGTGAGTTATCGGCTTGTCTTCATGAGGGGCGTCATCACGACCGGGTCCGATTTGGGATCGTGACAAGTTGGTATTAGAGCCTAGGTTACATAGATCTCATGAGTCATGAGCGAGTTTAGCAGAGTCTTGCGGATAGGTACAGAGACGTCTGTAGTTATCTTCGAGAGGCTTCCGAACCCTTAGAAAAACTTCACATTCTTGTATTCTTGTCGTGCGAATTTGTTGGTTCTGGAAACTAAACTTCTGTTATTTTATTCTCTCACAGATGGTGAGGACACATGCTACCGGATCAAGCAGACGACCACAAGTACCACCAGCTAGGGCCATAGGAGGCTAGGGTCGTGGTAGAGGCCGAGGCGCAGCTCGTATAACAGCTAGAGCAACACCTATAGACCCACCAGTTGCTCCAGCTTAAGAGCAGATTCAAGATGTGGTTGAGCCGATAGGACTAGCTCAGGCACCAACTGTGCCTATTGTGATTCCAGGCCTTCACGAGGCTTTAGCCCAGATATTTACTATTTGCACTAGCCTTGCTCAGACGGTCACTATTCGGGTCGTACCAGCCACTTCTCAGGCTGGAGAGGTACTTAGACTCCCGCTGCCCGTATTCTAGAGCAGGTGGTGCAGGGACTCCAGACACCGGAGATATTACCAGCCCAACCAGTTGCAATTGCCCAGGCCCAGGTGAGTCCCGTTATGAGTGATGAGGATCAGAAGAAACTAGAGAGATTTGAGAGGCTGAAACCTCTATCATTTAGTGGGGCTGAGTCAGAGAATGCTCAGGACTTCTTGGATAGGTGCCAACAGATTCTTCGTACGATGGGTATTCTAGAGACTAGTGGAGTCTCCTTTACTACTTCTCAGCTATCGGGGGCCGCCTTTATATGGTGGGAAGCCTATGAGCAGAGCAGGCCAACTGATGTTGCACCACTTTCATGGCATGGGTTATCCGTTCTTTTTTTGGAGAAGTTTGTGCCACCGACCCATAGGGAAAAGTTGCATAGGTAGTTTGAGCAGCTACGCCAGGAGGGCATGTCTATGATCCAGTACGAGATGAGATTTTTTGAGTTGGCTCGCCACGCAGTTTGATTTGTTTACACTGAGAGGGAGAATATTAGGAGGTTCATTGATGGCCTCAACTATCAGTTGCTTTTGTTATGACTTTGGAGAATGCATCAGGTTCTAGGTTCGACAAGGTAGTTGATATTGCTCGGTAGCTAGAGTTGGTCCGTAGTCTAGAGCGTGAGGAGAGGTAGGCCAAGAGGCTTCGTGGTTCGGGTGGTTTCAGCAGTATTTCTTCTGGGGTTAGTCCCACTACAATAGGGGTCATCCTTATAGTCCCGCTCAGATGGCTCATCCAGTTCATCATGGCACATCAACTAGCCATGGTACATACAGTGCTCGTCGGGGACAATCATCTCTCAGTGCACTCCCAGCTTAGAGTTCATCTCGTGCTCCTTCAGTTCAAGGTTCATTTGCACCAGGTTCCTCTAGTAGTTATTCTAGTTCTCGGGGTCCACTTCAGTACTTGCCGCCATTGTTAGAGAAGGGTTATTTTAAGTGTGGAGAATTTGGTCATGTGAAGAGGCATTGTCCTCGCCTTTCAGTAGGTCTAGTTTAGCAGAGAAGTCAGGCTGCGAATTCTGCACCAGTTACTTCACCACCTACTCAGCCAACTCGGGGTGAGGCTCAGGTAGCTAGAGGTTGCCCAGAGGGGGAGGCTAATCAGGTGGCGGCCAGGCTCGATTCTATGCTATTCTTTCCAGGCTAGAGGCCGTTGCTTCAAACACAATGATCACAAGTATTGCCTCAGTATGTTACAGGGATGCTTCTATATTATTTGACCCTGGTTTCACTTATTCGTATATATCATCATATTTTGCTTGTTATTTGGATATGTCCCGCAAGTCCTTAGTTTCACCTGTTCATGTATCTACGCTACTGGTAGATACTATTATTGTGGACTGTATGTATCGGTCGTGTGTAGTGACTATTGGGGTATTGGAGACTAGAGTTGATATCTTATTACTTATTATGGTTGATTTCGACATGATATTGGTATGGATTGGTTGTCTCTATGTCATGCTATTCTGGATTGTCACGCTAAGACCATGATGTTGGTGATGTTGGGATTGCCGAGGATCGAGTGGAGAGGTTCTCTAGACTATGTTCCCAGCAAGGTAATTTCCTATTTGAAGGCCCAACAGATGGTTGGGAAGGGGTATCTGTCATATTTGGCCTTTGTGAGGGATGTTGGTGCTGTTACTCCTACTATTGATTCTGTTCTGGTAGTACGAGACTTTTCGGATGTGTTTCCTTAGACCTGCTGGGCATGCCACCTGAAAGGGATATTGATTTTGGTATTGACTTGGTGCCGGGCACTCAGCCCATTTCTATTCCTCTATATTGTATGGCACCAGCTGAGTTGAAAGAATTGAAAGAGAAGCTTCAGGAGCTTCTGTATAAGGGGTTTATTAGGTCTAGTGTGTCACCTTGGAGTGCATCGGTTCTGTTTATGAAGAAGAAGGATGGTACTATGTGGATGTGCATCGACTATAGGAAGTTGAACAAAGTTACAATCAAGAACAAGGATCCTTTGCCGCGCATTGATGATCTATTTGACCATCTTCAGGGGGTGAGGGTGTTCTCTAAGATTGATTTGAGGTCTGGGTATCACCAGTTGAAGATTCGAGATTAGGAATATCTGAAGATGGCATTCAGGACCTGCTATGGTCACTATGAGTTCCTTGTAATGTCTTTTGGGATGACCAACACCCCACACCATTTATGCATATGATGAATAGTGTATTCCAGCTATATCTTGATTTGTTTGTTATAATATTCATTGGGACATCCTGGTGTACTCACGTAGCCAGGAGGAGCATGCATATCATTTGAGGATTGTACTTCAGAGGTTGAGGGAAGAGAAACTTTACGCCAAGTTATCTAAGTGTGAGTTTTGGCTTAGTTCAGTGGCATTCTTGGGGAACGTGGTGTCTAGTGAGGGGATTAAGGTAGATCCAAAGAAGATGGAGGCGGTTCAGAGTTGGCCCAAACCGTCCTCAGTTACTGAGATTCGGAGTTTTCTCGTCTTGGCCGGATATTATCATCGCTTTGTAGAGAGTTTTTCGTCCATTGAAGTGCCTTTGACCAAATTGACCCAGAAGGGTGCTCTATTCAGGTGGCTGGATGAGCGTGAGGAGAGATTTCAGAAGCTCAAGAATACCTTGACGCTATCTCTAGTTCTAGTTTTGCCTTCAGCGTTAGGCTCTTATACAATGTATTGTGATGCTTCTCGGATTGGTATTGGGTGTGTTTTGATGTAAGAGGGTAGAGTAATTGCTTATGCTTCGCGTCAGTTTAAGCCCCATGAGAAGAACTACCACGTTCATGTATTGAAAATTTGGAGGCATTATCTCTACGGTTGTGTCTTGTGAAATATTTATGGATCATCGGAGTCTCCGCACTTGTTCAAACAAAAAGATCTGAATTTGAGGCAGCAGGGATGGTTGGAGCTGCTAAAGGACTATGATATCACCATTTTGTATCATCCCTGGAAGGCCAACGTAGTAGCCAATACCTTGAGTAGAAAGGCGGTGAGTATGTGTCACGACCTAAAATCCAACTAGTCGTGATGGAACCTAACCCAACCCGCTAGGTAAGACAACTTAACAATAATCCAACTCAAATGAGATTTACTGAGAGAAATAATGATAATAAAACTGAACTTCTATACAAAGAGTTCCCAAGGACTGGTAGTACAAGTCATAAAGCACTAAGTCTTAGATTTTTACAAATCTGAATTGAAATAATTACAACATCTGTTTGAAATGTAAATGAATAGATTTGAATCTAATGCTACCAAGGACAAGTGATAGCTATAACTGGAATGCAGGTACATCTTCAATGTCAGTCCTCGCCGTACACAGCAACATCAACGCAAGAATCTGCACGCAAGGTGTAGAAGTGTAGTATGAGTAAAACCGACCCCATGTACTCAATAAGTATCCTAACTAACCTTGGCGAGATAAAAGAAGCAAGAAATATAAATGATACTCACTAACACCTATGCAGTTCATTATATCCAACAAGTATAGAACATGTATATGATCATATCTGGAATAATCTCAGGTAAAACCATTTTTGATGCTCCCAATTCTTGGTCTTAAGTGTTCTGCTCAATCAACGATCCCGCATATAAGAAAGATATACAAGTAAATCAGGTAATTAATTAAGGGATTTGCAAGTAAAAATGAAAGATTTCTGACGTCGAATTGCTCTTCAAATTCTCATTTTACATTTTGAAGGATTTTACAAAATTTCTCATTTTCTTCCATTCCATTCACTACTTTAATCTATTATATAGAAAAGGAAAGATGGTCGACCAGGGGCATACTTGTCATTTTTCATGCCATTTTATTTTTTAAACCTATAATTACGTGGCATTATCTCTTACACAAAAACCCTGACAAAATTCTAAAATAGTCTGTCACTTTTCTCTCCTTTTTACTCACAATTACCAGTATAATTATGAAGCACTTCTCTACATTTCCTTCTTCTCATCTAGTGTAACGACCCGGTCGGTCGTTTCATGAGTTACCGCTCTGTTTTCCCCATTTATGCTTCTTATTGTCTTGTTCAGTTGTATTATGTGATATCAGGTTGGTTGGTTCGGGTTCGGAGAGGTTTTGGAAAGGAATGAGATACTTAGTCTCTTTTGAGTAAGTTTAAGTTGGAAAAGCCAACCGGATGTTGACTTGTGTGAAAAAGGGATCGAATGTAAATTCTGATGGTTCGAATAGCTTCGGGAGGTGATTTGGGACTTAGGAGAATGATCATAATGTGTTTTAGGGGTCCAGAGAGGATTTAGGCTTGAATTGGCGAAATTGGAATTTTGGCGTTTTCCGGTTGATAGGTGAGATTTTGATATAGGGGTCGGAATGGAATTCTGGAAGTTGTAGTAGGTCTGTTGTGTTATTTTTAACGTGTGTGCAAAATTTCAGGTCATTCAGATGAGGTTTAATAGACTTTTTGATCGAAAGCAGAATTTGGAAGTTTTTGGAATTCTTAGACTTGAGTCCGATGATAATTTGGTATTTTGATGTTGTTTTGAGCGTTTCGAAGGTTGGAACAAGTTTGAATGAGGTTATGGGATATGTTGGCATGTTTGGTTGAGGTCTCGAGGGCCTCGGGTGAGTTTTAGGTGGTTGAACGGATCAAGTTCAAGTTGGAAAAGTTGTAAAAAATCTGCTGTTGGTGTTGCAGACATTTGGCCTTCGCGTTTGTGAGTGGGATCTCGCGTTCGCGAAGGGTTAGGGTGTGAGACAGGAAGGTTGTACTTCGCGTTCGTGATGGGGGTCCCGCGTTCACGAAGGGCTGGGGTCAGTGTTCATCGTATTCGCGATGGTTTTGCCACATTCGCGTAGAGTAAAGGTGAGCAGCTGGGTCCAGGTCCAATTGTGTTTTGCGTTCGCGAGCTAGAGGACGCATTCACGATGGGTTGAGGAGCTTTGCGTTTGTGTTTGCATTAGGGGTGCAGCGTTCATGAAGAAGGAATGTGAATCGCTGGGCAAAATGTTTGAAAGAACACTTTCGCGATTTTTGGCCATAGTTCACCATTTTTAACTCGGTTTTGGAGCTTCTTGAGGGAGATTGAAGAGGGAATCAAAGGGAAACACTTGGAGGTGAGATTTATGGACTTAATACTCGATCCTATTGTGATTTCTACCTAATTAAACATGAAATTTGTGGAATCTAAAGCCTATGGCTTGGAATTTGAGACTTTGATTTGAGGATTTGAGGGGTCATTTGTGGTTGGATTTTGATGTATTCGATATGTATGAACTCGTGAGAGTGTAAGGATTCTAGTTTTGTGATTTTTGTCGGAATCCGAGAGGTGGGACTGGGGGTCGGGTTTGGCCAATTTCGGGATTTTTGATGTAAATTAGTTATTTTCGAGTGGGCCTTGTTCCCTTAGCATATTTTGATGGTATAAATTTGTTTTTGGATAGATTTGAAGCAACCGGAGGCCGATTCGACAGGCAAAGACATCGCGAGCTAGAGTTTGGATCGAATAGAGGTAAGTAATGATTGTAAATGCTATCCTGAGGGTATGAAACCCCGGATTTCACATCGTTGTGCTGCTTTAAGGTGACGCACACGCTAGATGATGAGCGTGGGGTCGTGCACCATTGGGGATTGTGACTTAGTCCATCCCGTATGACTGTTAAACCGCATATTTGATTGAAAACTGTTTGCTATCATTGTGTTTTGAAAAGTATCATCATATTTTAGGCTGAATGCCATATTTTGGCCTCGTGCCAACTGTTTTGGACCCTTAGGGAATTTTTACTACTATTCCTCACTTTTTTGACTTTATATTTGTACTCAGTCATGCTGTACTCTACGGTTTTCATAACTTAGCCATATTTACTCTGTTTTGATATTTTAAATGATATTTTGGGCTGAGCATCATGTTTTACTGTGTCCGAGTGGCTTGAGAGATTTCTGACTGAGTGAGGCCGAGGGCGTGTGTTGTGAGGATATTATGGGATCGAGCTGCGCGCCGCAACTGTGTTGTACTGATTCATGATTATGAGGCAGAGGGCCAGTTTGATTATGCAACGAGATGACTTGATATAGCGCTTGGGTTGTAAGAGTCCCTCCGAAGTCTGCACACCTCCAATGAGCACAGGTACCCAGTGTGAGATGTGATATTGACCGAGGTGTTGTTGTTGTTTCATGTTATTGCCCGATGGGCTGATACGAGTGATTGTAAGGTAGCCCGAGGGGCTGGTTCTATTGGTATTTTTCCCGAGGGGCTGATTTATTTTTCCATCCTTTTTCTCCCAATTTTCATCACTCGTTCGAACTACTAAAAGATGTTTTAAAGAGGTTTTTACTGAACTAAGTTGTTTTTACGAGCTTTTACTATACTACTGCATTATTCTGGATTTATACTATTTTGTTATAGCATTATGCTGTGTTTTACGTGTTTTTTCTTATCGCTCAGCTGCCTTTACTTTTATTACTTACTGAGTTGACATAATCACATTACTCTCTGCACCTTGTGTGCAGATCTAGGAGTCTTGGGTCACGATAGCGAGTGCTGATCAGCCTTCCAGCAGGTCTCCGGAGTTTACTAGGTAGCTGCTTGGCGTTCACAGCCCAGTGCTTCTCCTTCCTATCTTATTCAGTTTTGTATTAGCATTTGTTTTCAGACTATGTTGTCCTTTCTTATTCCTAGACGAGTTGTAGTTGCTCATGACTGGTGATACCCTGATGTCAGGCTGTGTTATGTTTATGCACTATTTATTTTAACTTATATTATGGGATTTTAGCTAATTTATGGCTTTAAATGACTTATTATAAATGTCTGGTTAGTTTTGGGGTTTGTGTCGGCTAGCTTAGCTTCACGATAAGCGCCATCACGACCGGGTCCGTTTTAGCGTCGTGACAAGTTGGTATCAGAGCCTAGGTTACATAGGTCTCACGAGTCATGAGCAGGTTTAGTAGAGTCTCGCGGATCGGTACGGAGACGTCTGTACTTATCCTTGGGAGGCTGCAGAACCTTTAGGAAAACTTCATATTCTTGAATTCTTGTCGTGCAAATTTGTTGATTCTAGTACTTAACTTCTATTATTCTGTTCTCTCACAGATGGTGAGGACACATGCTACTGGTCAGGATGGACGACCACCAGTACCACCAGTTGGGGCCACTAGAGGCCGAGGATGCGGTCGAGGTCATGGTAGGGGCAGGGGTGTAGCCCGCACAATAGCTAGTGCAGCACCTACAGATCCACCAGTCGCCCCAGTTCATGATCAGGTCCCAGTTGTGGACGCTCCAACAGCACCAGCTCAGGCACCGACTGTGCCTATTGTGATTCCAGACCTTCAGGAGGCCCTGGCCTGGATTCTATCACTGTGCACTGGCCTAGCTCAAGCGGTCTCAGTTACTACAGTCGCATCTACTTCTCAGGCCAAAGAGGCACTTAGACTCCCGCTGCTCGCACACCTGAGCAGGTCGTGCAGGGACTTCAGACACCGAGGGCACCTCCAACCTAGCCGGTTCCAGCTGCTCAAGACTATGTAGCTCCTTTTATGCCAGAGGACGAGCATCGTAGATTGGAGAGGTTTGGTAGACTTCAGCCTCCGACTTTCAGTGGTGCAGAGGGCGAGGATGCCAGGGTTTCTTGGACAAGTGTTACAGGATTCTTCGTACTGCGTGTATTCTAGAGACCAGCGGGGTAGCATTTACTACTTTTCAGTTTTCTGAAGCTGCCTTCACTTGGTGGGAGGCTTATGAGAGGCGTAGGCCTATTGGCGCATCGCCCCTTTCTTGGCAGCAGTTCTCCGTTCTCTTTTTAGAAAAAGTTTGTACCTGAGTCTGGCTGAGAGGAGCTACGTAGTCAGTTCGAGCAGCTTTGTCAGGGCGACAGATCTGTTACACAATATGAGATGCGGTTTTCTGAGTTGGCTGGTCATGCGGTCTGGTTGGTTCCCACAGATCGAGATATGATTAGGAGGTTTATAAATGGCCTCGATTTTTCAGCTTCCGTGGCTTATGACCAGAGAGAGAGTATCTGGTGCTACCTTTGATGAGGCTGTTGACATAGCTCGACAGATTGAGATGGTTCATGGTCAGGAGAGGATTGAGAGGGAGGCTAAGAGGCCTTGTGGTCAGGGTGGATTCAGTGGTACTCCTCATGGGGGTTAGTTTCAGCACGACAAAGGTCGTCCATTTAGGCATGCTCAATCAGCTTGCCCAGGTTATCGTGGGGCATCATCGGGTCATGGTTCTCACAGTTCTCATTAGGTCCATTAATCACTCAGTGCCCTTCCAGCCCAAAGTTCGTCCCGTGCTCAATTAGTTCAGGGCTCTTCTATGCCAGGTGCATCTGCTAGTCATTTCGGTACTAGGAGTTCCCTTCAAGCCCCGTCTCTAGTACCAGGAAGTTGTTATGAGTGTAGAGAGTTGGGTCACATGTGGAGGTAGTGTCCTCGTCATCTTGGGGGTTCGTCTTAGTAGAGGAGTCAGCCATCGTCTTCAGCACCAGTTACTTCACCACCACCTACCCAGCCAGTTAGGGGTGGAGGACAGTTAGCTAGGGGTCGCCCCAGAGGGGGAGGTCGATCAGGTGGTGGTCATGCCCGTTTCTATGCACTCCTAGCTAAACCCGATGATATTACTTTAGATGTTGTGATTACATATATTATCTCAGTTTGCCATAGGGATGCCCCTATGTCATTTAATCCTGATTCTACTTTTTCATATGTGTCATCATATTTTGCTCGTTATTTGGATACACCCTGTGAGTCTCTTATTTCATCCGTTCGTGTATCTACTTCGGCAGGCAATACTATTGTTGTGGACCATATGTACTGATCATGTGTGGTGACTATTGGGGGTCTGGAGAGCCGAGTGGACCTGTTATTGCTTTGTATGGTGGACTTTGATGTGATATTGGACATGGATTGTCTATCTCCGTGTCATGCTATTTTGGACTGTCATGCTAAGACAGTGACATTGGCTATGCCGGGTGTGCCACGGATTGAGTGGCGAGGTTCAACCGATTTTGTCCCCAATAGGGTAATTTTGGTCTTGAAGGCCCAGCGGATGGTTGGGAAAGGTTGTCTTTCATACTTAGCCTTTGTGAGGGATGTCAGTGCAGAGACTCCTAGTATTGATTCTGTTCCCGCAGTGAGGGATTTTCCCGATGTGTTTCTTGCAGACCTGCCAAGCTTGCCACCGGACAGAGATATTGATATTGGTATTGATCTGGTGCCGGGCACTCAGCCTATTTCTATTCCACTGTATCGTATGGCACTAGAAGAGTTGAAGGAGCAGCTTCAAGAACTCCTTGATAAGGGGTTTATTCGGCCTAGCGTGTCGCCTTGGGGTGCGCTTGTTCTATTTGTGAAGAATAAGGATGACACAATGAGGATGTACATTGATTACAAGCAGTTGAACAAAGTAACAATCAAGAAAAAGTATCCTTTACCTCGTATCGATGATTTGTTTGACCAGCTTCAAGGAGCGAGAGTGTTCTCCAAGATTGATCTTCGTTCAGGGTATCACTAGCTAAAGATCAGGTACTCAGATATCCTTAAAACAGCTTTCAGGACCCAATATGGTCATTATGAGTTCTTGGTAATGTCTTTTGGACTAACCAATGCCCCATCAGCGTTCATGCATCTGATGAACAACATGTTTCGGCCTTATCTCGATTCGTTTGTCATAGTTTTCATTGATGATATTCTGGTGTATTCGCGTAGTCAGGAGGAGCATGCGGGGCATTTGAGCGTGATGTTGCAGAGATTGAGAGAGGACAAGCTTTATGCAAAGTTCTCCAAATGTGAGTTTTGGCTCAGTTCAGTGGCTTTCTTGGGGCACGTGGTGTCCAACGAGGGTATTCAGGTTGATTTGAAGAATATAAAGGCAGTTCAGGGTTGGCCCAGACCGTCCTCAGCCATAGAGATTTGCAGTTTTCTTGGTTTGGCAGGTTATTACCATCGGTTTATGCAGGGATTTTCATCTATAGCATCATCCTTGACCAAGTTGACTCAAAAGGGTGCTCTTTTCATGTGGTCGGATGAGTGTGAGGAGAGCTTTCAGAAGCTCAAGACTGCCTTGACCACAACTCCAATGTTAGTTTTGCCATCAACTTCAGGTTTATATACGGTGTATTGTGATGCTTTGAGAGTTGGTATTGGGTGTGTGTTGATGTAGGAGGGTAGAGTTATTGCTTAAGTTTCTTGTCAGTTGAAGCCCCATCAGAAGAACTATCCTGTTCATGATTTGGAGTTGGCTGCCATTGTTCACGCGTTGAAGATTTGGAGACATTATTTGTATGGTGTGTTTTGTGAGGTGTTTACTGATCATTGTAGCCTCCAGCACTTGTTCAAGCAGAAGGATCTCAATTTGAGGCAGCGGAGATGGTTGGAGCTGCTAAAGGACTATGATATCACTATTTTGTACCATCCGGGGAAGGCCAATGTGGTGGCCGATGCTTTGAGTAGGAAGGCAGTGAGTATGGGGAGTTTGGCATATATTCCAGTTGGGGAGAGACCTCTTGCAGTTGATGTTCAGGCCTTGACCAATCGGTTCGTGAGGTTAGATATTTCGGAGCCTAGTCGGGTATTGGCTTGTGTGATTTCTTGGTCTTCCTTATTTGATCGCATCAGAGAGCGCCAATATGATGATCCTCATTTGCTTGTCCTTAAGGACAGAGTTCAGCACGACGATGCCAGAGATGTGACTATTGGTGATGATGAGGTGTGAGGATGCAGGGCCGGATATGTGTGCCCAATGTGGATGGACTTCGGGAGTTGATTCTAGAGGAGACCCATAGCTTGCGATATTCCATTCATCCGGGTGACGCAAAGATGTATCAGGATCTGAGACAACATTATTGGTGGAGGAGAATGAAGAAGGACATCGTAGGATTTGTAGCTCGGTGTCTCAATTGTCAGCAGGTGAAATATGAGCATCAGAGACTGTGAACAGCTAATTTTTGCCCTACATGAAAATAACTCCTAAAAATCACCAAAAAATGATTTCAAGAGATTTTAGAAGTTTTTTCTTTATTTTAGTTGCATTTCATGCATTTTTAATATATTAAAATCATAGAAAAATGATAAAAATGTCACGTTTTAATTTCATGTCATCTTAGGTTCAACTTGCATGTAGGAACTAATTTTATTAAGAAAAATCACAAAAAATGGTCATTTTTACATATTTAGCTTTTAGTCTTTAGAATGTAGTATTTTTATTTAGTTTTAAGTTAATTAGTTGTTTTAATAGATAAATAATTTTATTTTTTACAAATTAGATTGATTTAGGATTTTATTAGATTTTAAAATCAAAGAAAAAGAAAAATGAAAAAAAAAGATTTTGATTTAATCTTCCTACCCCAAAGTTAATTAGCCCAAATTCATGACCCAAATCCCTTCAAACCCAAAAAGACATGGTCCAACCCAATTACCCTTAGCCCATTCTTCCCAACCCATTAGCCCACTTTAGTGCAAGATTTAATCCTCGCCATCTATTTCCTTCTAATCCAATGACCATCATCCCGTCCCACCTCCATATAAAATACCCAATTATAAAAACCCTACCTAAGTTTTCAATACCTAAACCTAGACTAAAAAGAAAAAACGGCAGCACATTCCCCAACCCTTCCCGTCGCAACACACACACATTGAAAACGAGGTCCCTTTTTGTATTTATTTTGTTTTCTGCTAGTTTGGAGAGAGATCTCTTGGCCAATTTTGTTTCGCCAGAAGTAATCCAGTTAAAGGCTGAGAATGAGGAACTCTTCAAAACTCAACATCAACAGTACTTGAGCACTGACCTTAAGATAGGAACCTCCATTTTTAACAAGAAAACAAATGATCCGTTTCATTTTGCTTCAAAACAGAAAAGGAAAGACATGTCTGGTTTCTTGATTGCTTTAAAATTTGGTTTTTAAAATTCTATGAACTTGCCCAAACTTGGAAGTTTGGTTTCGGTCAGTGAATATTTCTGCATCTCTTCTGTGATTATCAGTTACTTGAGTCTTGAGATGACATTTTCATGAATGGAAATTAAAATGGAAGGAGAAAGAGAATTGGATTCCTTTTGGTTTGGGGTTCTATGTGAGAGAGGTTGGAAATGAGAAATATACGAAGGGGGCTTTTGTGTTGTTAGAGGGATCCTGAGATTGATACTGTTTCATAGGGATTGTTGCTTTCCAGCGTCGATTCGAGGTTCGGATTTGTAATTTCGATGTCTCAATCCAAGGATTGTTGCTTTGTTTAGCCCGATTAACTTGCAATTTTCAGACCCGTTTATTAATAAAAGGTCCATTTCTCAATTTTCATTCTCATTTTTCTTGTGTTATAATAGTTTGGTGCGCATGTTGATTGATTTGTGATATTACGTTGTTTGAGTAGCATGTTTTAGTTTTTTAATTAAATTATTTTAATTAGATTTTATTTCGATTGTGATGCATGTAGTCTTAGGATCTTGAATAAATGCTTTTAATCGGGTAGATGAAAAAATTGGAGTTGTTTCTTTCTTGACAAGGAATAAGAATGGGCCATAATGTAGGCCTTGGACCATAAGAAATCTGGCCAAGTAATAGATCATGTTAGCTAGCCTATTTACTTCCAAATAAAATCTTGTTCATAAATTTGGTATCTCAGTAATCGCAAATTAGATTAGGAAATAAATCACAAACACCGTAGCTTGCTTTAGGCGCATATTAATAAATAAATTATTGTGATTATGTACACGTTCGCGTGACATAATTATGATTTTTAATAATAAATCGAGGTATGCGTTCCCGCAACTTCGGCCAAACTTTTCTTAATAAATAAATAAAGCGTCATTAATCGTGGACACGTTCGCGTGACATAATTTTTGACGCGCCAAAGGAAGAGAGTATACGTACGCGTAACTCAATTCTTTAATTACGAATAAATCAAGTGATTAAAAACGGTTAAAAGATAAATGTATATATATCCTAAAAATGAGTAGTTAAACAATTTAAGCCAAGTATAAATCGCTAAGCGACCGTGCTAGAACCACGAAACCCGGGAATGCCTAACACCTTCTCCCGGGTTAACATAATTCCTTACTTAGAATTTTTGGTTCGCAGACTTTTAAATAAAGTCAAAACTTCCTCGATTTGGGATTTAAAAATAAACCGGTGACTTGGGACACCATAAATTATCCCAAGTGGCGACTCTGAAATTAATTAAATAATCCTATATCGAATAATATCACTTTAATTGGAAAAACTCCCATATACCCTCGGGGTGTAAAAAATGAGGTGTGACAGAGACTGTCGCACCTCCTTTTTCCCGCGCCCGCGGGGCGCGTGGGGAGTTTTCTCCAATTAAAGGACAGTCGAAACGGGATTTGTTTATTTATTTCAGAGTCGCCACCTGATAATTTTGAGGCATCCCGAGTCACCAATTATAATCCCTGAATCGAGGAGAATATGACTCTGTTTATTTTTCTGCGAACCAGAAATCCTGAGTAAGGAATTCTGTTAATCCAGAAGAAGGTGTTAGGCATTTCCGAATTCCGTGGTTCTAGCACGGTCGCTTAACTGTTTTTATTATTGGCTTAATCATCTTGATTTTATTAAATATTGATGTTATCTGATTTTACTACCGCTTATACTTATTGTGATTGAGAAACCTTCTTTGAATCGAATTGCGCGTACGTATATTCGTGTTATAAATTAAAAAGATGCGGAATTGTGTGCGCACGTGTACACAATTACTTTTGACAATATATTTATTAAGCACATTTTTTCGAGATTGCGTTGAATCAAGAATAATTATTTTTCTTGAATAATGAACCGTACATATCGGATTTTTATGAAATTGATTTAACGCCTTTAGAAAAATCCTTTTATTAAATATTCGCTCGAAATTGCGCGTACGCATAATCCGAAATTTTGCTTTTAAAAGTATAATCAGGGTACGCGAACGTATCCCTAATTGCGCAACATATTTGTAATGATATTATGGAATTTCCAAAAAAAATGTTTGTTATATCACGAGAAATCTCGTTTTAAGATATTCTTTAATTTTTGGAAAATAAACCACAATTTATTAAATATTGACCATTGATTATAATTTCCGAATATAAATCATATTCATTCCAATTATTCAAAGTCAAAGGACAGAATAAAAATATGATTAATACTAACTTTAAAACAAATGTGACATATATATATATATATATATGCCAAAGAATAAATTGCATATGAAACCGAAAATAAATGATTCATAAAGGAAGGAAATATTTTCCGGGAATTTTCATGATTACTTAATGCAAATTCTATTTTTAATTACCATTGATTCAAAATGTTGCCATTTGTGTATATACAACTCAACTTATTCTCACATACTCGTTTTAATCTTAATAGATGAAATTAACTTACTTAGTTATGCCTATGATTGAGTTAGGATAGATATAGATATAATCAAACCAATTTGATTCTCAATCTATGTGAATTATTACTAACTATTAATTTTCGCATTGTATAAGTTCCTAAGCCTTTTATTATTAAGAAAGAGAATAAGTCTTGTTGACTTAATAAAATGATATTGCATACAATATTATTTACTATATTTGACACTTTTGAACATACGGATTATACTAATACATCTTTCAACTATAAATTATGAACACCACCAATATTATGCCAAAAGATGGCAAATTGCAGCTAATCATCATATAGCTTTAAACAACAACTAATTAACTAACAAGATAAACTTATAGCATATTTTCTTTGATAATGCTATATTATGCTATACCTATCTAACAACACCATGAAGTGTAAATAAAACCAACTTTCTACCATGCTTCTTATTTACATAACTCATAGATAACTTAAACTAATGAAGTTTGACATGGATAACATTATTACAAAGTTTTATATGAATTTCAAAATAAGACAATTTAACTCATGGCTATCAAATTGAGTTCACTACTAATTAATCAACATAAAAAATGAAAATAATGAACTTGGACAATTGGAAATAGCATTTCAATTCAAACTTCATTGATGGGTCATGCTGAAATCTCTTTCCAACTTAAAATTTAAAAGACATATACCTGAAAATGGAGGTAGAAGAAGTAATTTTCAGCAGTTACAGCAGTAACAAATTCAGTAGAATATACTGATAACACAGTAAATCTGAACAGGAATAGGATTCGAAGAGCCCAAATGCACAGTAAAGTACTTTTAAGAAACACTTCGGATTTTAACTGAACAGTGGAATCACATAAAGTTGAACAGATTCAACAAAAGAACAACATTTCAGATTTCAGTTTTTTCTTCAGTTTCAAATTCAGTTTGTTTCTGATTTTCTGTTTCTGCTGCTGTATCTGTATGTGAGTGTGTATGTGAGTGTCCTATTTTCTGTTTCCTTCCTTTAAAATCTCAACCCTCAAAATCTCTTAAAAATTCTCTCTTAAAAATTCTCTCTCTGTTAAAAAAAGCTTTCTGAAAATTCTATTTTTCTCTGAAAATTCTGTCCTCCTTAACTGTCTGTCCAGCTCCTGTATTTATACAGGGATGGTTGCACCCTTTTATCTTTTAAAAACAGAAAATCCTATCTAAAATCTGCTTTTAACTACTTTAAATCCCATTAAGTGAACTTTTCCCTGATTTCCAGCATTCCATTACCCTTTGTTTCCCATTATCCCATTAAATTATAGCCACTAACATTCCATTATAAACACACTATTATTATTACATTACCCTACTGTTTCATTCCTCAAATACCCCCTGAAAATCCCTTAATATTATTGTTATTACTGCCCCAGACCAAAATCCAGAATCTGTTACAAAACTGATTTTAAAATCTGTCCAGGCTTGGTTATCCTTCTGATTTTAACAGCTAAAACCAATTCTAAACAACTTCCTAACACAGTTGTATCTATGCAACATTTGTAAATTTGAATTCAAACTTAACATCTCAACAACATCACACAGAATCAGAACAATTCAGACTAAATTTGAAATATGTATGAATGCAGGGGCATGGTCAGTATACTGACATTGCCTGAAACCAACTGCCCAAAATTAATACTCAAATGTTTGATAAACTTTCTGACTTATTAAACAAGAACCAACTAATTAGCAAGGTCTAACTAACTGATTACAACAACATGATAATAGTCAATCAAAACAGGTGAGCAGGTTATTACAATGTATTATCATAACGGGGATTCATAATGTAACTAATCGACGAACTTAATCGAGTCGATTACACACATTGTAAACAAACATAACCAACAGAAACATTTCACATTCGGATTAAGTAGATAGGTAGGAGACAGAAATGACAAAATTAATCAAAACAAAAATATGAAAAATTAAAAAGCTATTGACACAGACTAAAACAAACACAAAAATACACAAAATAAATAGAAAAATACCTCTGAATTTTAATCAGACTCGAACTCAACTCGGCTTCGGATTTTTGTTTGAAATCAAACAGACCTTAGTTGAAGTATTTTCCACTGAAAATACTTCGACTAAGGTCGATTGAACTTCAAACTTTACTTAATCTGAACAGAATCCGGAAGTTTGGTATTTTTAGGGTTCTTAAAAACTCGATTTGGGATTTAACCATTTCTGGTCAGATTCGAGAAGAACCAAAGATGTTCTAGGCACGATGGAGGCCAGGGGGGTAACTGGTGTGAGTTTGAAACAGATTTGGGTAATTTTTATTTTTTTTTGTTTGGCTCGAATCTTCAAAAGAAGATTCGAGAAGTTCAGAACTGATTCGAGCCAAAAAACCAACAGATCCATACTCAGGATGACTAGGGGAAGCTATGGTGTTAACTAGGTGTTGTTTGGTTTAGATCTGAACTTGGATCGAATCTTCAAATGAAGATTCAAGAACCTTCAGGGAGATTCGAACCAAGCAGATAACATATTTGGATAGAGGAGGTTCAGGGGGTTCTGGGGTGTTACTTTGGTGACCGGCGGCGTTGATGCCGCCGGGTTTCAGGCGAAGGGGAATAGGGGCGGCTAGGGTTAGGGGTCTGTTTGGGAAGACGATGAACAGGAGAGGATGGGGGGGTGTTTAGTTAGGGGCCGGGGTAAGGGTTTGGGACTTATATAGGGGTGGGGTGGATTGATATCGTCCGTCCGATCAAGCAAGATGAAGGGCCAGGATTATTTCATTAATCCAAACGACGTCGTTTGGTTTAAAGTTGGGGTCGGACTGAATCGGGTTAATGGATCGGGTAAGGGTCTTGGGTTAGGGTGGTGAAATCTTGGCCGTTGGTTGGATTTAATCCAACGGCCCTTGATGAGAGGTGACCAAACGACGTCGTTTGGTCTTAGCTTGGGACTGGGTCAGACTTGACTGTTTGGATTGGGCTGTGGGGGGGATTTAATGTTTTGGGCCTGGATTTTAATCCAGGTCCGATTTTGTATAACTTGTGTTATTATTTTATTTTTTATTTTTATTATTTTCTAATTTCATTATTAATTAACAAAAATCTTAATTAAAATTGTAAAAACAAAATTACCATTACAAAGATATTAATTACCTTTTTAACAACTATTAACACATAGACAACATTAATCACACAGTGGAACATTAAAAATAGAACAAAAATGCATATTTTTATGATTTTATTTAAATTAACTTAATTAAATGCATACTTAAATCCTAGATATGCATGAAACATGTATTTTTATTTTAATTTTGTTTAATTATAACAAAACAAACATTTTACGGACATAAACAAATATTTAACACCACGCAAATTCAGAAATTACACAGTAAAAGAAATTTATTTTGATTTATTTTGGAGCAGTTTTTCGTAAGGCAAAAATCACGTGCTCACAGAGACCGGGTGACTTGCTTCAGCTGATGGATATTCCAGAGTGGAAGTGGGAGCGAATTACCATGGACTTTGTAGTTGGGCTCCCACGGACTTTGAAGAAGTTCGATGCTATTTGGGTGATTGTGGATCGGCTAACCAAGTCCGTACACTTCATTCCTGTGTGTACTACCTATTCTTCAGAGCGGTTGACAGAGATATATATTTGGGAGATTGTTCGTTTGCATGGTGTCCCAGTTTCCATCATTTCTGACAGAGGTACTCAGTTTACTTCACAATTTTGGAGGTCTGTACAACGAGAGTTGGGTACTCAGGTTGAGTTGAGCACAACGTTTTACCCTCAGACGAACGGGCAGTCCGAGCGCACTATTAAGATATTGGAGGACATGTTGCATGCTTGTGTCATTGATTTTGGAGGGTCATGGGATCAGTTTCTATTGCTCACGTAGTTTGCTTATAACAACATCTATTAGTCGAGTATTCAGATGGCTCCATATGAGGCTTTATATGAGAGATGGTATAGATCTCCAGTTGGTTGGTTTAAGCCGGGTGAGGCTAAGCTTTTGGGTACAGACTTGGTGTAGGAAGTTTTTTTAAACAAGGTGAAGGTGATCCAGGAGCAACTTCGTACAGCGCAGTCGAGACAAAAGAGTTATGCTGACAGGAAGGTTCAGGATGTGTCCTACATGGTTGGTGAGAAGGTTCTATTGAAGGTTTCGCCCATGAAGAGTGTTATGAGATTTGGGAAGAAGGGTACATTGAGTCCCCGGTTCATTGGGCCTTTTGAGGTATTTCGGAGGATTGGGGAGGTGGCTTATGAGCTTGCTTTGCCACCCAGCTTGTCGAGTGTGCATCCGATATTTCATGTTTCTATGCTCTGGAAGTATATTGGCGATCCGTCTCATGTTTTGGATTTCAGAACGGTTCAGTTAGATGATGATTTCACTTATGATGTGGAGCAGTAGCTATTTTGGAGCGTCAGGTTCAAAAGTTGAGATCAAATGATATAGCTTCAGTGAAAGTGCAGAGGAGAGATCGGCGTATGGAGGAGGCTAACTGGGAGGCCGAGTGGGAGATGCGGAGCATATATCCTCACCTATTTGAGACTTCGGGTATGTTTCTTAACCCTTTTGAGGACGAACGTTTGTTTAAGAGGGGGAGGATGTAACGACCCGGTCGGTCGTTTCATGAGTTACCGCTATATTTCCCCTATTTCTTCTTCTTATTGTCTTGTTCAACTGTATTATGTGATATCGGGTTGGTTGGTTCAGGTTCGAGTTCGGAGAGGTTTTGGAAAGGAATGAGACACTTAGTCTTTTTTGAGTAAGCTTAAGTTGGAAAAGTCAACCGGATGTTGACTTGTGTGAAAAGGGCTCGGATGTGAATTCCGATGGTTAGGATAGCTTCGGGAGGTGATTTGGGACTTAGGAGCATGATCGAAATGTGTTTTAGGGGTCCGGAGTAGATTTAGGCTTGAATTGACGAAATTGGAATTTTGGCGTTTTCCGATTGATATGTGAAATTTTGATATAAGGGTTGGAATAAAATTCTAGAAGTTGGAGTAGGTCCGTTCTGTCATTTTGACGTGTGTGCAAAATTTCAGGTCATTCAGACGAGGATTGATAGACTTTTTGATCGAAAGCAGAATTTGGAAGTTTATGAAATTCTTAGGCTTGAATCCGATGATGATTTGGTGTTTTGATGTTGTTTTGAGCGTTTCGAAGGTTGGAACAAGTTTTAATAAGGTTATGGGATATGTTGACATGTTTGGTTGAGGTCCCGAGGGCCTCGGGTGAGTTTCGAGTGGTTGAACGGATCAAGTTCAAGTTGAAAAAGTTGTAGAAAATCTACCGTTGTTGTTGCAGACATGTGGCCTTCGCGTTTGCGAGTGGGCTCTCGCGTTCACGAAGGGTTAGGGTGTGAGGTAGGAAGGTTGGCCTTCATGTTCACGATGGGGGTCCTGCGTTCACGAAGGGCTGGGGTCAGTGTTCATCGCGTTCGTGATGGTTTTGCCGCATTCGCGTAGAGTAAATGTGAGCAGCTGGGTACAAGTCCAATTGTGCTTCGCGTTCGCGAGCTAGAGGATGCGCTCGCGATGGGTTGAGGAGCTTCGCGTTCGCGTTCACGTTAGGGGTTCCGCGTTCGCGAAGAAAGAATGTGAATCACTGGGCAGAATGTTTAAAAGACCACTTTTGCGATTTTTGGCCATAGTTCACCATTTTTTACTCGGTTTTGGAGCTTCTTAAGGGAGATTGAAGAGAGAATCAAAGGGAAACAGTTGGAGGTAAGATTTATGGACTTAGTACTCGATCCTATTGTGATTTCTACCTAACTAAACATGAAATTTGTGGAATCTAAAGCCTAAAATTGGAGAGTTAGGTCTTGGAATTTGAGACTTTGATTTGAGGATTTGAGGGGCCATTTGTGGTTGGATTTTGATGTATTCGATATGTATGAACTCGTGAGAGTGTAAGGATTCTAGTTTTATGATTTTTTTCAGAATCCGAGAAGTGGGCCCGGGGGTCGAGTTTGGCCAATTTCGGGATTTTTTTATGTAAATTGATTATTTTCGAGTGGGCTTTGTTCCCTTAGCATATTTTGATGGTATAAATTTGTTTTTGGATAGATTTGGAGCATCCGGAGGCCGATTCGAGGGGCAAAGACATCGCGGGCTAGAGTTTGGATCGAATAGAGGTATGTAATGATTGTAAATGTTGTCTTAAGGGTATGAAACCCCAGATTTCACATCGTTGTGCTACTTTGAGGAGACACACACACTAGATGACGAGCGTGGGATCGTGTACCATTGGGGATTGTGACTTAGTCCGTCCCGTATGAATGTTAAACCGCGTATTTGATTGAAAACTATTTGCTATCATTGTGTTTTGGAAAGTATTATCATATTTTGGGCTGAATGCCATATTTGGGCCTTGTTCCAACTGTTTTGGACCCTTAGGGAATTTTTACTACTACTACAACAACAACAACAACAATAACATCCCAGTATAATCCCACAAGTGAGCAACAAAAAATATATTAGTACTATCAATAAACTCATAGTAAATAACATAAAATACATAACATAAAATAACATAAAATAACAAAATAACAACAATATAAGAAATATAGGAAATACGAAAAGGATGGAGAAAAGGATGTAAGGTATACTAATATCAAACAGATACAACCCTGCATCAGTAGCTGATCAGTAGCATCCTAAGTCTAACTCCTAAATGGCTAGTCTCCCTCTAGTGCGTTGTAGTAATATTCACAAACTTCCCCCTAAACTACAACCTTAATGCTCGACCTCCACAATTCCCTGTCAAGGGCCATGTCCTCAGAAATCCTAAGTCGTGCCATGTCCTTCCTGATCACCTCCCCCAATACTTCTTAGGTATCCCTCTACCTCTCCTCGTGCCCACCACAGCCAGTCGCTCACACCTCCTCACTGGTGCATCAGTGCTCCTCCTCTGAATATGCCCGAACCATCTGAGTCTTGCTTCCCGCATCTTGTCCTCCATGGGTGCCACGCCCACCTTCTCTCGAATATCTTCATTCGTAATCTTGTCCATCCTTGTATGCCTGCACATCCACCTCAGCATCCTCATCTCTGCTACTTTCATCTTCTGGATGTGTGAATTTTTAACTGGCCAACACTCGATCTCATACAACATAGCAGGCCTAACTACTGCTCTATAAAACTTACCTTTTAGTAAGGGTGGCACTTTCTTGTCACACAAGACTTCCATTACTAACCTCCACTTCATCCACCCCACCCCTATACGATGTGTGACATCCTCGTCAATCTCCCCGGTCCCCTGAATAACTGACCCAAGGTACTTGAAACTACCCCTCTTAGGGATGACTTGAGAGTCGAGCCTCACTTCCACTCCTGCTTCCGTCAGCTCGGCCCCAAATTTGCACTCGAGGTATTCAGTCTTCATCCTGCTCAGCCTGAAACCTTTAGACTCAAGGGAATGTCTCCAACCCTCTAGCCTCTCATTAACGTCGTGTCGTGTCTCGTCAATTAGGACTATGTCATCAGCAAATAGCATGCACCATGGCACCTCCCCTTGAATATGATGCGTTATGGCATCCATCACCAGGGAAAATAGGAATAGGCTAAATGCAGACCCTTGGTGCAACCCCGTAACAACCGGAAATTGGTCGGAGTCGCCTCCTACTGTCCTAACCCGAGTCTTAGCTCCATCATACATGTCTTTAATCACCCAAATGTAGTCAACCGGGACCCCTTTAACCTCTAGGCATCTCCATAGGACCTCCCTAGGAACCCTGTCGTACGCTTTCTCTAGATCGATAAACACTTTTTTGACTTTATATTTGTACTCATTCATGCTGTATTCTACTGTTTTTATAACTCAGCCATATTTACTCCGTTTGACATTTTAAATGACATTTTGGGCTGAGCATCATGTTTTACTGTGCCCTAGTGGCTTGGGATATTTCTGACTGAGTGAGGCCGAGGGCCTGTGTTGTTAGGATATTATAGGATCGGGCTACGCACCGCAACAGTGTTGTACTAATTCATGATTATGAGGCCGAGGGCCAATTTGATTATGTCACAAGATGGTTTGATATAGCGCTTGGGCTGTAGGAGCCCCTCCGGAGTCTGCACACCTCCAGTGAGCGCAAGTACCCAGTGTGAGATGTGATATTGCCTGAGGGGCTGTTGTTGTTTTATGTTATTGCTCGAGGGGCTGATACGAGCGATTGTAAGGTAGCCCGAAGGGCTGGTTCTATTGGTATTTTGCCCGAGGTGCTGATTTATGTTTCCATCCTTTTTCTCTCGGTTTTCATTACTTGTTCGAACTACTGAAAGGTGTTTTAAAGAAGTTTTTACTGAACTAAGGTGTTTTTATGAGCTTTTACTATACTACTGCATTGTTCTGGATTTATACTGTTTTGTTGTAGCATTATACTGTGCTTTACGTATTTTCTTATTGCTCAGCTGCCTTTACCTTTATTATTTACTGAGTTAGTGTACTCACATTACTCCTTGCACCTTGTGTGCAGATCCAGGAGTCTCGGGTCGCTATAGCGAGTGTTGATTAGCCTTCCAATAGGTCTCCGGAGTTGACTAGGTAGTTACTTGGCGTTCGCAGCCCAGTGCTTCTCCTTCCTATCTTATTCAGCTTTGTATTAGCATTTGTTTTCAGACTATGTTGTCCTTTCTTATTCGTAAATGAGTTGTAGTTGCTCATGACTGGTGACACCCCGATATCGGGTTGCGTTATGTTTTCGCACTATTTATTTTAACTTATATTATGGGATTTTAGCTAATTTATGGCTTTAAATGACTTATTGTAAATGTCTGTTAGTTTTGGGGTTTGTGTCGGCTGACCTAGTTTCACGATAGGCGTCATCACGACTGAGTTCGTTTTAGGGTCGTTACATCTAGGGACTAGGTTAGCAAACTTTTCCCTAATCTTCTCCTCTTTCTTTTCAAAAATTTAGATTTCATGTTGTTGTCGTAGTAACAAAGGGTAAACTATTTAATTTGTGTCTTTTGTATAGCTTTTTGGCTAAGAACATTTGGATTTTTCAAGTTAAGGTTTACTAATATGAGAATCCGAACATTAAAGAATTAGACCCATTTTAGGAGTTGTCTGGTTCCGCAATTTATATGATAATTGAGAAGATTCTTTTTTTTTCTTTTCTTTTTGGACTTAGAGGACAATTCCAATGAGAGCGGATGAGGTTGACTACTTTTTACTTAGATCAACCAGATATGGGAACTCAAAAAATTGGTTATATAATCAAATGGCCTACTAATAGATGTGAGTTTGAGAAGTTTAAAAGTTGTAAAAAAGAATTGAAGAAGTTATTCCTTAAAAAGAAGTCATATGAACTTTTTAGCAGAATAGATTTTAAGTTGATGAAAGTCAATCTTCTGTAAATGACTTTCCCCTTTATTAATCAATTTTTTTTGTTTCTTAAAACTCTCTTTTATTGTAAAGAAAATTTATTTGTACCCCGATGTTTATAAAATCAAGACATGTTGTAACGACCCAACAAGTTGTTTTGAGCATTTGCACTCCGCTCGGTTGTTTGATGGCATGAATAACTCCATATGATGTATTATGACTTATGTGAATTGTTGATTTTTGTTTTTAGGTTATTCGGAATTGATTTGGAATAATGATTCTCAGCTAGAAGCTTTAAATTAGAAAGGGTTGATCAAGTTTGACTTTTTAGTATTTGATCTCAGATTGAATTTCCGGAAGTTGGAGTAGGTTTGAGGCCAATCAGACGTGATTTGATAGGTTTTGACGTCGTTTGTAGAAGTTGTAAATTTCAAAGTTTATTAGGCTTGAATCCATATGTAATTCGTATTTTTGATGTTGTTTGAGGTAATTTGAGGGTTCGACCAAGTTCGTATGATGTTTTAGGACTTGATGGAATCTTTGGTTGATGTTCCGGGGCCTCGGGTGAGTTTCGGGGTGAGTTTTGAGCAAGTTTGGGCATTTCGACACTCTGATGTTGTTCCGGAACATTGGAAGTGCGGACCATACAATTACATATGCTGAGGCACATTTTTGAGTGCTATAGCATATTGAAAAAGTGCTGCAGCAGACGAAAATGTGCGGACCGCAGAGGAAAAGTGCGGACCGCACAATTTTGTCTGCGGCCGTACTTCAGGGTGTTCTGCAGGTTTGCTGGTCCGACTTCGGAAGCTTATATCTTTGAATCCACAAGAAATTTTGATTAATTCAGAAACAAAAGTTGTAGCCCTTCGTGTCTAGTTCCAGAAAGCTAAAGAAATCATTATTTGGACATTTGTACATAAAGTAATGGCCATTTTACTGAAACTAGGTAATGGAGAGGCTATGAAGTGCGGCCGCACAATTTTTGTGCAACTGTAGGACTTGGAAATGTGCGGACCGCACTTTGGAAGGAAACTTTGGTACTATATAAACGAGAGTTAGGGTATTATTTTACATTTTGGACTTTGGGAGCTCTGTTTGTGACGATTTTTCGTGGGTTTTTCAAGAAAATCATCAGGGTAAGTGATTCTAACTAGGATTTGGTTAATATACATGAATATATCATTGTTTTCATCATTTAATTAGTATTTTGAGATGAAAATTGGGGGTTTTTGGCCTAAAATTTCATAATATAAATTTTTGAGTTTTGAACACCGATTTGGAGTTGAATTTGGGTGAAACTAGTATGGTTGGACTCGTAATTGAATGGGTTGTTAGATTTTCTGAGTTTTGTCGGGTTTCGAGGTGCGGGCCCAGGGTAATTTTTTGTTGGATTTGGGACTTGATTTAGGATTCGATTTTTATAATTTGTAATTTCTTCCTTGGGCTTTATCTAATGTATTTGAGTTGATTTTAACTAGTTTTGAGCCGTTCGGAGGTCACTATGCGTGAGATAGCATTCTTGGATCATCGCTTGGCTTGCTCGATATTTGGAGGTTGCTTGTTTGAGATAAGTAACTCTTCTAAACTTAGTGTTTAGGGTATAAAACCCCGAATTATGTGCTATGTGATTGGTGTTGAGGTGACACACATGCTAGGTGACGGGCGTGTGGGCATGCACCCTATGAATGGTGACTCTGTTGTCTTCATGTCACTGTATAGTGGCCTTACTTTGTTGATATCTATGTTTTCACCATGTTATAAAGTAATTGAGATGTACATCATGCTAGATATCATGTTTAGGCTTTATACTAATATTGTTGGGACCCATAGTGGTCATTTCTTGCTATCATCTTATTGATTTTATTGATATTTCGTACTTAGTCATATTCATGCATTCATATCATATCACAGTCTCTGTTGCTACTTATTGGTACATCATATCATTGTTCCAGGTGTATTTTCATGACATTGTGGGTCCATGGGTGAGATTGGAGAGATTGATGATTGAGTGAGGCTGAGAGTTTGATTATGAGTGACAGTTATGTGATCGGGTTGCACACCGCATCGGTTATTCTGATTTATGATAGCACTTGGGCTGAAGGAGCCTCTTCGGAGTTTGTGCACACCCCAAGTGAGTGCGGTTGATTATATTGAGGGATGAATCTTTCCTAGACTTGGAGATGGATCTTCTCCATAAGGCTGGATTGGCCTTTGCTCAATACTGATGACTGATAGTTAGTGATATATATATTCCGGAATGGATCTTCCTGGGCTGTATAAGCCATATACAATACTGAGTGGTTGAGCATTTTGTAGTGGAGAGTGTGAGTTCATTTTTCGTCTCTGGGATACATGGCATTGGCATGCATATATGACATACATGGATAGAGGTGCATTCTTCCTCCTACAATATGGTATGACTTCGTTCATGATTTCTTTTACACACATTGATATGTGGGCATAGAGAGGTATTTCACGCTTGCCATTTGGAAATAAAATGAAACATCTTATTCATTGTGGTAAGGATTTTTGGGAAAAAAATGCAGTTTTCAAACTATCTCATATTTTTCGAAGATTTCGCTAAAGGATTGGGTTTTCACTAATATTCTTGAAAAGCAGAACTATTTTTCCAAAAACGGTGGAAAAAAGCTAAGCATTTTATCTTTGAGTTACTTTCATATTTATATGCTCTATGTTGTTATGAATTGTTGTTGGCTACTGGTGTTGGACCTGACCATGTTCCATATCGTCACTACTTTCAACCTAAGTTTAGGTTTGTTACTTATTGAGTACATGGAGTCGGTTGTACTCATACTACACTTCCTGCATATTGCGTGCAGATTTCGGATATTGATGTTGCTGTACATGGCAGAGCTAGCATTGAAGATGTACTTGCATTCCTGTTGTAGCTGCATCTTGTTCATGGTAGCCTTAGATTATAAACCTTTGTTTATGTACTTTCAAACAGAAGATGTATTTATTTCATACTAGCTTGTAAACTCTATTCTCATAAGCTCATGATTTGTACTACCAGTCCTTGGAAAATGTATAAGATTCAGATAATTTCCTTTGATAAATTGTCTTATTAAATATTATTGGAATTGGATAGTACAGTTGGCTTACCTAGAAGGTGTAGTTAGGTGCCATCACGACTAGTGGATTTTGGGTCGTGATAGATTGATATCAGAGCTCTAGGTTCATAGGTTCTACAAGTCATGAGCAAGTGTCTAGTAGAGTCTTGCGGATCGGTATGATGACATCCATACCTATCTTCGAGAGGCTACATGACATTTAGGATATACTTCCCATCTTTCTTTCCTTATCGTGCGACATTGATTTAGTTTGAAGCGTAACTCATTGAATTCCTTCCACGCATTAGTATGCGCACATGAGCGCTTAGTATCAGCTATACATCGACGGCTTATGATTCCATGGATGAGGTGCGAGATGTGATTTTAGTATGCTGATGGCGGGCCGGTCTGGAGGACTTGAGGTTGGGTTTTGGTTGTAGCTTGAGCACAGAGCACGTGCTCTTGGATTTATATGTCCGGTAGGGTCCCTATTAGTGGAATTTGTGGCTGGATGTCTATGTGATAAGTATGATGTGACTGCGAGATGTGTTCATATGGTTTGAATATGACGAGAAGGGTTTCCTTGAGGTGTAGAAAAACTATTGGGTGCTTGAATTCCATCTTAATTTGACGTATAGTCTCGAGTTATGGCTGTGTTGAAGGATCTTTTCATGTTGTTTAGTTGAGGAGTGAAGTAAATTTTCATGTCATTATATGAGTTCAGACTTGGGAAGGTTAAGTGATTGCATAATAGTTATGACTGTGGAAGGGTATAGAGAGATGTCAGTTTGAGGTAAAGCAGGTGGGTTATCTCCTGCGGGGTGTCCTGAGGATTGTGTGATCCCTATGTTGTTTTGTAGCGAGTTATCTTTTACCAGTGAATTATATGTGTTTCAATTTGAGTTTGGACCGCTTATGAGAGTGAGCTTGACTGTTACAAGGGTGAATACGAGATTTGCAAATGATTTGAGATATTAGATGGTTTGTGTTGCATGGACTTATGAAGGATTTAGTTGAATCTCACTATGGTATTATGGCAGTAATAGAGTATGGACATTGTGAGTGTTACGCCCCGCAATATTACGATGATGTTACGTCCTGTAGTATTATATTACGATGATGTTATGCCTTGAAGTATTATATTACGATGATGTTACGCCTTGTAGTATTACATTACGATGATGTTACGCTTCGCAGTATTAAATTACGATAATGTTTTACCATGTAGTAATGTACGTTGAATTTGTCGTAAGTTAATTGACATCAGTCCAAGGAAAGATTATTTGGAGGTTATAAGGATTATGTTATTTCGTCGAAGTTTGTCATTTTGGGATAAAATACGGCCCGAGCTGAAATACCCGGTATTTATGGACTAGTACCATACAAGGTACCACATGACCATGATAGTAAGGTGTATAAGGTATGTTAAAAGAGAGTAGTATTTTAAGTAAGTTGAGATAATTCTGAATCATCCGGGTAATTGGTTAATTACCGGGTAACGGGACAATACCTAATTAATTGGGGATCTATTGGATAAGTATTAAAAAAAGCATGAGGTAGCAGTCCCCATGCATTTGGAATGAATCATACCACAAATTAAAAGGTGGCACCATACTACACAATCATTCCATTCTTACAATAAGACTTCTTTTCCATGCCAAACATATTTCCATACTAAAGATCAGAATGTTAAGCATTCCTACTACAAGACTTCTTTCAACCAAAGATTGAACGCTAGCCATTCAACCAAAAATCCTTACCAGAACGTTAGCAAGCTTTCAATAAAATATTTTTCAACCAAAATCCAACGAGGATTATTGGAAGCTTAACAACGTAAAAATTTTGCGATTCTAACGAAGTACGGTGCAACCTTTTTCAATAATATCATACGGATTTTCCTTACCCCAGGTATGTTAAGGCTATCCGTTCTTTCTTTTTGGCATGATCCAAATAATACAAATGAAACGAGCAAAATATGCAACTTTCATAAATGACTCTATTCATAGAAATACTAGGGGTATCTATATTCTTGATTCCCTATAGGGATTATTATTATATCTTCTATTCATGGGTCTTAGAAAAATACATATTTGATAAAGTTTATCCGAAAGTCATATTGATTTTTATGGCAATCCGAGAAAATCTTGTTAACGTATTTCTTGTGCATTTTATGCATTTATACATGTACATTGACCCATGACCAGATGGCGTTATATACGCGTATATATATGTTGGGATATAGGAAAGGTTATGGTGTTATATATGCACTACCACCTGATCAGCTGGTATACATTGATGATTTTGCCCACAGTGGCCGAGATTATATAATGGGATGCCCTCAGAGGCCTGATGATGTTATGAAACATGTACCTATGTACGTCATGACATTCATACGCATATACATGATACTATAATTATTTCATGAATTAGAGAGTTATCCAGACTTACAGGTTAAGTCATTTACTCTATATTTTTTCCATGTCTGTTATGTACTTATTTATGTGCCTTACATACTCGGTACATTATTCATACTAACATCCCTTTTTCCTGGGACGCTGCGTTTCATGCCCGCAGATCCCGATAGACAGGTCGAGATCCCTCCAAGTAGGCTATCAGCTCAGCGGAAGATGTTGGTGCACTCCATTTGCTTCAGAGTTGCTTGTTTGCTTAGTATGATTTAGACATGTATTGGTTGATATGGCCGAACTCTGTCCCCACCTTAATAAAAATTATGTATTCTTAGAGGCTTGTAGACAAATGTCATGTACGTAAAAGATTGTATGGCTTTGTCGGCCTATGTTCAGTGTACGAGTGGTTATTTTGGCCTTATAGGCCCGTATGTCTAATGTATAAGTTGGTATCACATGTTGTGTTCTACTTATCTCACAGCAGCCTTCCGGCTCAGTTTTCTATGATAGTATGACACAAAAATATATGTTATGTTGGTACTCGGTTGAGTAAGGTACCGGGTGCCCATCGCGGCCTATCGGTTTGGGTCGTGACAGTGAGCTATTGTATGTTTTGATCTATGACTTTGAGCCAAGTGGGAAAGTCTACTATCGATAAGTTGATTGCACAGTTATGTGTTGTATTAGTTTTGGTTGAGGTATACTTGTGAAGCAGTTAGGGCTTTCAGAGGTCGATTTTGATGATGAATTAAGCAAGGAACCTCTGGATACAGGTTATGTTACACTTTAAGAGTATATGTGAATCATGGGATTATTGAGTTGTTATTCATAAAGGATGTAGTGTGCATGGAATAGGGATTCACTTAGTTGCTTAGAAGTGTGGATTACTTCTTAGGGTATTGGTGTACAAATGGGGCATATGTCATTCGGTCTGTTTGATCAGTTTAATTGAGATTTGAGAAGAGTGGATGACTCTCGAGAATGGTTCTAATGGATTCAAGATTTATATATAGAAATTGTGAATCTTCAGGATGTGTATGTGGCTAGAAACTCATATTTATGTTGGATGGTGTCTAGACTTGTGCCATTTCTATATCCTTATGGATTCTACATTTTAGTATCAGGAAGGTGAAGGAAATAACTTTAAATTCACAGAAGGTCTCTTCCGAGTGGTATATCGATTGTGGTACTTTTGGGGTGCTTAAGAGAGCATTCAGCAGCTTATGAGCCTTAGGGCAGTGTTATCTTATGCAATGGTCTTGTGGGGAAAGTTTTGGTTAAGGTTAGCAGTGTTCTAGAGAGGAGAAGTATCAATTTGAAGGCAATTCAGGAAGAACTTGGAGAGTTAGGACAGCTTGGTAGTAGGTTGGATCAACACAGTAATAGATGTAATCGGTTCTTTGGGTACTTATGATTTGGCGGGTCTCTACAGGTGTTTCGTGGTAATGCTCTTGGGTTTTAGGTGACCTGCATGGCTTGGTTGAGTTATAGAGATTTAGTTCTGGTGGCTTGATTGTGGGCAAATGGGTTTCGAAGAGTTCTCAATGGTTTCTACCATAGTTTGAGGAGTATATTTCCTACGGGCATGTAGAGCATGTGGCGTATAGTGATTTTCTCCAGATAAAATCAAATGGAAGGTTCTTGGCTAATTGAGTATATAGTTTCTTGTGACTCAGAGTGGATTATGAAGTTCTCGTACTTTTCATATGATGGCATGATAGGTGTGGTGTGTTGCGTGGGATTGATATTTGCATGTACAAGGCTATAATTCAGTTTTGAAGGGAAGGTCATGAATTCTTAAATAACATGGACGGTTTCAGATGACTAGGTAAATGATATTACTATTTGGTATGGCTTGATGAGAGTATACATTTCAGAAGGGGAAATGTGTTTTGATTTATGGATACTTCATTGGTATTGCGGCACTCTCCTAGTTGATCGACTGCTGACTTTCTAACTTGACTTATGGCACAGAAGAATTATATAAGTATTCCTCGTGGGATGATCGTGTATTAGAGATGTGTTAGATATTCGAGCGGTGAAGTTGGGATCAGATACGGTGAATCATGTATGCTATAGATTTGGAGACTAAGAGTCTTCACGAGTAGATTGTTTTGTGGTTGTGGACTGTGAAAATGTGGCCAAAGCTAGTGAAAGGATGGTATGTGTTATGGTTAGGCCATTGTGGATCTTCGGAGGGTTATTTATCTATTTGTGGATGATCAAAGTTGATTTGGGGGTCCATTGGTAGGCCCAATTAGGATGTGTATTCTACACTGAGTCGGATTGGTTGGCTCCATACTGCTATTATTGAGGGACATGCCATTCAGTTGTGGTTGAGCTTATTTGTCTTCTGAAATGATCTGTGAATTACTCTTCTATGCTACGAGGGGTTGTGATTCGTTAGTTATATGCACATATGTTGCGGTTCTATTTGGGCTTTATAGCGAAATTTGAGCAAGATGAGTATTTGAGAGTTGCATGATTGATTGCACATTGGTTATGTTCTTTCAGGCTTGTGTGGAATTGCGTCATTTGCTTCTCTGTGGTTATGGTAATGCACTTTGGGAACTTGATGTCGAATCGCGCGTGGTTGTGATTTTGAGAAAGGTGTCTTGAGGTATATGCCATGGACCAGTGTTTAGATGGGGTCACGCATTGTAACGGAGTTATATTGAGGTATGATCCTTTGTGCTAGATTAGTGTGTTTCGGTTCTACGGTGTGTGATAGGTTCTTAGCATTGTGTTGTGGTAGTACCCGTTGAGTTTACAGGACGGTTCTCTCGTTTGAGTCATTTTCCATGATTGAGTACATTTGGAATGTTGTTATTTGGTGCACGGGTTGTGGCTTTAGATTGTATTGATGCATCATGTCACTATAGTGGTCGTGTTGGATGAGCTGGGGTCTCCGGACCTAGAATGAATACTATCGGATTTGATTACAACAGGGTTAGAAGTATAATATCGGAAGTCGGGTTATAAATTTGCTATAGTTCTTGTCGAAGGAGAGGTAGCTCCATGACTTGTTGATGTGACGAATGGTTATGAGTTTCTGCGTGTTTCTTTCATCATTGGTAGTATATGACGGTGTTAAAATGAGGCTTTGTCTGATAAGAGGTTTATTACCGGTATTGAGTTTTTTTGAGCAGCTATTGTGATTAGAAATTATTGCTATGAGTATTTGAGTTTTGAGGTATATCATGCGATTACATCTTGGGGTTATGGGTATAGCTTGATACAGCTTGTTCAGACTTATGCAATGTTTAGATGTGAGATTCTGATCTTATAGAAAATTCCAGATGTTGGAAATTCTGGTTCTAAGGTTTATGGGCTAGGCTGAATTATAAAATTTCAGTTATGTTGTATTATCAGACCTATATGGGCATAGGGTGACGTGGGATCACCCCCAGTATGTGCATGGTAAGGTTACACTGTGGTTTGATGGCTTTGGGGTCAACTCTGGGTATATTCGAGGATGAACGTATGTTTAAGTGGGGGAGGATGTAACAACTCGATCAGTCATTTTGAGCATTTGCACTCCCCTCGGTTGTTTGATGGCATGAATAGATCCGTATGATGTATTATGACTTATGTAAATCGTCGGTTTTGGTTTTAAGGTTGTTCGGAATTGATTTGGAAGAATGATTCTCAGTTAGAAGCCTTAAATTTAAAAGGGTTGATCAAGTTTGACTTTTTAGTATTTGATCTCGGATTGGATTTTCGGAAGTTGGAGTAGGTTTGTGGTATCATTTCTGACTTGTGTACAAAATTTGAGGTCAATTGGATATGATTTGATAGGTTTTGACGTCGTTTGTAGAAGTTGTAAATTTCAAAGTTCATTAGACTTGAATCCGTATGTAATTCGTATTTTTGATGTTGTTTGGGGTGATTTGAAGGTTCGACCAAGTTCGTATGGTGTTTTAGGACTTGATGGTATCTTTGGTTGAGGTACTGGGGGCCTCGAGTGAGTTTTGGGGTGAGTTTTGAGCAAGTCCGGGCATTTCGGCACTCTGATGTTGTTCCGGAACTTTGAAAGTGCGGACCACACAATTTCATGTGCTGAGGCATATTTTTGAGTGCTGTAGTAGATGAAAAAGTGCTGCATGCAGACGAAAATATGCGGACCACAGAGGAAAAGTGTGGACCGCACAATTTTGTCTGCGGACGCACTTCAGGGTGTTTTGCAGGTTCGATGGTCCGACTTCGGAAGCTTATATCTTTTTATGCACAAGGAATTTGGAGATAATTCAAAAATGAAAGTTGTAGTCCTTCGTGTCTTTCTAGAGAGGTAAAGAAATCATCATTTGAACATTTGTACAGAAAGTTATGACCATTTTACTGAAGCCTGGTAGTGGAGAGGCTGTGAAATGCGGCCGCATAATTTTTGTGCAACCGCGGGACTTGGAAATGTGCGGACCGCACTTTGAAAGGCATCTTTGGTACTATATAAACGAGGGTTAGGGTATTATTTTATATTTTGGACTTTGGAAGCTCAGTTTGTGATGATATTTTGTGGGTTTTTCAAGAAAATCATCGGGGTAAGTGATTCTAACTCGGATTTGGTTAATATACATGAATATATCATTGTTTTCATTATTTAATTTGTATTTTGAGATGAAAATTTGAGGGTTTGGCCTAAAGTTTCATAATATGAATTTTTGAGTTTTGAACACCGATTTGGAGTCGGATTTGAGTTAAACTAGTATGGTTGGACTCGTAATTGAATAAGATGTCGGATTTTGTGAGTTTTGTCGGGTTCCGAGGTGCGAGCCTGGGTGTGATTTTTGGCCGGATTTGGGACTTGATTTAGGATTCAGTCTTTATCATTTGTAATTGCTTCCTTGGACTTTATCTTATGTATTTGAGTTGCTTTTGACTAGTTTTGAGTCGTTCGGAGGTCGCTATGCGTGAGATGGCATTCTTGAAACATCGCTTGGCTTGCTCGATATTTGGAATTGGCTTGTTTGAGATAAGTAACTCTTCTAAACTTAGTGTTGAAGGTATGAAACCCCGAATTATGTGCTATGTGATTGGTGTTGAGGTGACGCACATGCTAGGTGACGGACGTGTGGGCGTGCACCCAATGAATAGTGACTTTGTTGTCTTCATGGCACTGTATAATGGCCCTACTTTGTTGATATCTGCATTTTCACCATGTTATAAAGTAATTGAGTTTTACATCATGCTAGATATCATGTTTAGGCTTTATACTGATATTGTTGGGGCTTATAGTGGTCATTTCTTGCTGTCATCTTATTGATTTTATTGATATTTCGTACTCAGTCATATTCATGCATTCATATTATATCTCAGTCTCAGTTGCTACTTATTGATACATCATATAATTGTTCCGGGTTAGTTTTCATGATATTTTGAGCCCGTGGGTAAGACTGAAGAGATTGATGACTGAGTGAGACCGAGAGCCTGATTATCAGTGACAGTTATGGGATCGGGCTGCACGTCGTAGTGGTTATTCTGACTTATGATGGCGCTTGGGCTGAAGGAGCCCCTTCGGAGTCTGTACACACCCCCAGTGAGCGTGATTGATTATATTGAGAGATGGATCTTCCCTGGACTTGTAGATGGATCTTCTCCATGGGGCTAGATTGGCCTTTCCTCGGTAATGACGACTGATAGTCAGTGATATATATATATATATATATATTCCGGGATGGATCTTCCCGGGGCCGCATGAGCCATATACAGTTCTGAGTGGTTGAGCATTTATATATATCTGGAGATGGGTCTTCTCCATGGGGCCGGATTGGCCTTCATCGGTACGGAGTGACTAATGATCAGTGATGTATATATTCCAGGATGGATCTTCCCTGGGCCGTATAAGCCATATACAGTACCAAGTGGTTGAGCATTTTTGAATGGAGAGTGTGAGTTCATGGTTCATGATCTAAAGGTAGAAAGCGTTTCTTTTCCCACTTTTTCATCTTAACGTAGAAAGTTTACTATGGCAACTTGGCTAAATAATGCTTAAATAATGTTTTGCCATTGAAGTATTCATCATTTCTATTATGCATAACAAAACTTATCAATTCAAATTTATCCGAGAACATAATTTTATCTTTAAATTCAAATCCCTATATATAATATGTATCTTCTATAGCTAAATAAATTATTTCATGGCTTGACCAGTCACTATAAGACGTTTTGATGCTAATTGCACAAGTGTGACGATACTGTCATTTTATACCATGTATGGGTTTGAGTCATGAAGATAGAGTTTGGGTGCCAATTAAAGTGTTGGTCTATTAAGTACTATTATAAGGTTTTATACCAGACATTTTATAAACCATCAAACTTGGTTCTCTACTAATTATTCAGTTTACTGCTTTGATAGGGGTTTGGAACAAGTACTTCAAAATAAGGAAACGAGTACTTTCAAGATCTTTAGAAACATGGAAAAAATTGTCTGGATGGGTAACTAAGATGCGGAATCCATAGAACTTGCTTTTAATCAGAAGAAGATAGAAGCAAAGAAGAATTGACATAGACAACTTAAGGTTGAGATCATTAATACTTTTATTATAGTTTGATTAGCATATCCAAAATTTCCTAATTTGACTGATCATTGTCTATTTTTTATGCTTTGCAGCTTGATACCGATCTCTTTTCATACACTCAATCTGTAAACCAAGAGTTTATTCTTTTTCAATGGTTGACATTCAAAGGTCAATTTCATCAATGCATGATGGTTTGAAATCAGATCAAAGGAAGATTATGTTTTGTGCCTTTAAAGAGGAACTTTGTTAATTTATATCAACATATCGTACAGTAGAAATGGCCTTTTTCAAATAGTACTAATACATTTGTTTGAGAATCAGAATATGGCCAATCATCCAAGATTGTATTTTCTTATAAATGCTTTCCTCTCTAGTTATTTTTTAATGGATACATATGTTCCCTTATGACTTGAATGTTTGAAAATCTAGTTGATTTACATGTGCATAAAATAATAGTATTTGCATGCTCCTTTGTATCTACCATATTTTTTAAGTAATATTTTCTTATGAAAAATTATATTTAATATTTACCGCGCAACGTGGGGGTACAGATACTAGTTTGAATTGAAAAAAGAAGCGGGATAAGTATTTTAGATGGTGTTAGTGTATCTTTGATATATATAATAATGGGTACTTGCCGTTAAAATGTCGTTTGAAAAAATCAAGTGGATGTGAATATTAGACCTAGATTATACTCGATTTATTTCATTTTCAACCCTCTTTCTTCAAGATATTTCTTTCACCGTTATTATTATATACTACATTTGTAAATTAAAATATTATCTTCATTTCGTGTTAGAAGAGAGACAAATCAAATACTTTATAGAATAAAAATTTGTTAGGTATTAATAAACACCTCAAGTATAATAAATTAAGAGCTTCTGATCAGTCGTGTTATTATTTAACTTTCTTAAAATTTATTTCTTGATGTTCTTCTGTTGTACTTGTGCAAGTTGATAAAAAGTGAAGTTGACAGGGTTCTTCAAATCTTTCAAATTGTACAACAAAATACATGAATATTTAGATTTCATCTATTATATAGGAACTGGTACAAACAGTGAGGATGTTAAGATAAACAATGTAGTACATGTCTCCTATTGATATAATTTTGGATATGATTTAGCTTTTTTGGGTTGCGGTTGCCTATTATTGACACCTTTCTATTTTGGTTTATTTTATTTTTATACATGTTTTGATTTCCAACTCCATTGTGATAACTGTTTATTTTTGTATTTTAGTAGCCAATCAGTGTGTGGTGAGTATTGCTCTTCTACTGTATTTTTAATTATTCCGTTTTCGCTTCTTAGCCGTTTTTGATTTATCTATTTTTATTGTTTTTTATGAATAATGAGATTTACTAATTTGATTTGTAATATAAAGTTATACATTTAAATTAGTGCCAGATTATTATTGACACTAAGGCATCACAGTAATGTGGTGAGATTTTATAACTTATAGAGATACCATATAATACATGTGATGAAATAGTATCCATTATGAAAAAAAATTCTAATGTAGTAAATGTTAGTATAACCAAGGACTCTACAATAGATCTCACACTTTTTATGCTCTCCAAAAATCGAGTAATTTATTATTGAGGATAATTTTATTGTCTTGAACTGTTGTAGAAGAACGTTCATAGTTATTTTGGACCACTGTTGAACACACTTTTGTAGCTACCTCTTAATGTTACTGTAAACGCCTTTGTTGTTGTTTCGCCATGTAGTTGAAGCCACTTTTGCTGCTATTTTTGGATGCGGTTAAAGTCATTTTCCTGCTATTTTTGGCTAGATTGAAGCCATTTTGCTCTACTTTAAAATGTGGTTAAAGCCATTTTTGCTGCTATTTTCTACATGTGGTTAAAGCCCATTTTTGGCTGGTGCAATATTAGGTTACCTTACCTATTTACTTGTCTATGATACTTCCTCATTTCCCATATTACGGTAATACATTCTTCATGGTCTATTATCACATCAATGCCCCTTGCAATAGATCCTTTAAAAAAAATATAATTTGCAAAAAAAATGCATATAAAAACAGAGAATTAGTTCTTTGATAACAGAAGGTCTACTTATATTTATCTGGTAGAGAGACACATTTCTAGGCTAGAAATAATTAATGTATTAAAAAGAATTTGTTGCAGTGATATTGTCCTAAAACTTAGTACATTCTGTTATATGGGTACTAAATCTTTTCTACGATTCTAATGTTCAATACTTTTGTCGGACGACAAAGAACATTATTACAATACGGAGAAGGAACCACCTTTTGTGAATATAAATAGAACTCTCATGAATGTACAAAGTGTGCCACTTTCGAAGTAGAATGCATCTTCTTTTGTCAATATATAAATAGATACATGTATATATATATTATGTGTGTGTAGTATTCTCATGGATATTAGCTTTATCTGCTTTTAAGACAATTCTCAAATATCGGCCCCATTATATACCTCATTTTGGGTTATGTTCGGGTCTGAATGTGCTTAAGTTCTTATACTAGAAGAGTTTCTAGCCATATTTTGTATGTTATGACCCTATGGTCCTACTTTGTCGGTCTCATTATATGGAAGTGTATTAAGCTGTATTTTTTCAATGTTGTTTGATAATCTCATGATGATCCGGGTAAGGTGTTTCTTTGAAAACTTTTGGAATTATTTGGTGGATCTCAAGAATGAACTTTATCAACTATATCACGATCTATGTTTTGACTTCTATGGTATTGCTCTCATTTGGGGTATCCTTAGATAAAGTAGATCATGGCTTGAAAACCATATTATGACCTTTCAAAGCAGTTTATTTTTTGATTCCAAAGGAAAAAGTAGAAATTAGAAGACATCTTCTCAGCAATTTCATATCAAAGCAAAGTTAATCACAAATAATGATTCGAGGCTTTATATTATTGGGCTTATTCTATGCACGAGCAATCATCATCTAGTAATATAAATAAGTATGAAATCATAAAATGTAACCAGCCCCCTAGAGCTCACATCAATATCGACTGCACGCACAACTCATATGCTGCACTGATAACTCACGTGCTATAATACCAATATCTGGATCCGTACGGACAACTCACGTGCTATACGGGCAACTCACATGCTATTACAGATATCTGTATCCCCACGGACAACTCACATGCTGCACGGACAACTCACGTTCTATAGTATCAATATCTGGATCCGCACGGACAACTCACGTGCTTCATGGATAACTCACCTGCTATAGTATCAATATCTGGATTCGCACGGACAACTCACGTATTGCACGGGCAACTCACATGCTTTAGTATCAATATCTAGATCCACACGGACAACTCACATACTAATATCACAACCAGCCCGGCGTGGTCACAGACACAACAGTCCAAATCATGTCGCACAGAAGCAAGTAAACAAGAACGCATGTATATGATGGATAAAATATCATATTTCATGTTCCTGGACGGGTATAATTACATGCTAAATTGTAGACATGTGCAATATGTGCTATCATAACTCAAATCGGCAATTTATCACATAAATAGCAATTTCCCAGATTTATTCAGGGGTTTAGCCTCTTCATAACCTCAAAAATAGCTCAAATATTTCACAACAATGATATAAATATGAAATACATTATAGCTTAAAGCTTAACAGTCAACTTTAGGCGTATCATAACCTAAGCACTACCTCGAGCATGGATAAATACCCCGGTGCTTGCATATGGACTCAAGCCCCACACGTATGGCACCCATAGCGCGCAACTATCACAAATAATTTAGGCAACTAGTGTCTCAACTAAGTTTAGATAGGATTCTTACCACAAACAAGCCAAGACAAATACCAAGCAAGTCAAACGATGCTCCAAAACTGCCATCCCGCGTGTACCGACCTCCGAAAGCCTCGAAACTAGCCAAAAGTAACTCAAGAACATCAAATAATACCTAAGGAAACAATTCCAAATGATAAAGGTCGAATCTTTAATCAAAAGACCAAAATCAACCAAAAAGTTAAACTCGGGCCCGTACCTCAGAACCTGACAAAACTTATAAAATCCGATAATCCATTTTATTACGAGTCCAACCATACTGGTTTCACTCAAATCCGACTCCAAATCGATGTTCAAAACTCAAAAATTCACTATGTAAAACTTTAGACAAAAATCCTCAATTTCTTTCTTGAAATCCTCAATAAAATACCAAAAAGCGAAGATAGATTTATGAAATAAAATCAAAACCGAGTAGAGAATACTTACCTACATCCATATAGTGAAAATCGCTTCAAAAATTGCTTCAATCCGAGCTCCATAACTCAAAATATACTAAAATGGTCGAAACCTCAAAATATTGTGTAACGACCCGACCGGGCGTTTTGAGCTCTAGCGCGTCGTCCAACAGTTTGAGGCCATGAGCAGCTTCACTTCAGGTATTATGACTTGTACGCGTGGTCGGAATTGAATTTCAGGAAGTTCAGAGTCGATTTGGAAAGAGAATTCTCATTTCGGAAGTTTTAAGTTGAAAGAATTGACTAAGATTGGATTTTTGAGTAAACGACCTTGGAATCGGGATTCAAAGGTTCCAATAGGTTCGTCTGATGATTTCGGACTTGGACATATGTCCGGATCGGGTTTCGAAAGACCCAAGAATGTTTCGGCACCTATTGTGGAAGCTAGCATTTTTGGAAGAATTTCATAAGTTTGGGTTGAAATGCATTCAGTGTTATCGATGTTCGTTTGGGATTCCGAGTCTGGGAATAGCTCCGCATGGTGATTCTGGTGTTGGGAGCATGATCGGAAGTAAATTTGGAGGTCCGTGGGTCATTTTGGAGTCATTTGGCTAAAGATAGAAATTTGAAGGTTTTTGAAAAGTTTGACCGGAAGTGGACTTTCTGATATCGGGGTCAAATTTCGATTCCGAAAGTTGGAGTAGGTCCGTAATGTCAAATATGACTTGTGCGCAAAATTTGAGGTCAATCGGACGTGATTTGATGAGTTTAAACATCAGAAGTAGAAGTTTGAAATCTTAAAGTTCATTAAGATTGAATTGGAGTGCGGTTCATGGTTTTAGCATTGTTTGATGTGATTTGAGGCTTCAAGCAAGTCCGTGTTATGTTTTTAGACCTGTACGGGTGTTTGGTTTGGAGCCCCGGGGGCTCGGGTGAGATTCGGGATAGCTTCGGAGTGATTTGATAAGAAATGGGATTGTTGGCACTGGTATGACCGCATTTGTGGTGTTTTGGTCGCAAATGCGACCATTGCATTTGCGAGAGGGAGCTCGCATTTGTGAACTTGGGGCTGCTGAGGGGAGATCGCATTTGTGAGGGGGCCATCACTTTTGCGATGTTGTCCTCTTCGCATTTGCAAGGAATTTTGTCACAAATGCGACCATGACAGGGGGAAGCTGGGCTTTGCATTTGCGGTGCCTTTGTCGCAAATGCGACCATCACAATTGTGAGCCGGGGGTCGCAAATGCGACTTCTGCGTCTGGTGCAATGGCTTTTTATTCCGAGACTTAGCCCATTTCCCTCATTTTCCACTTGGTCTTAGGCGATTTTTGAGAGCATTTGAGGAGGGGTTCCATCATCATCAAAGAGGTAGGTAATTTGCACCGACATCCCTCACAAAGTCTATATACAAAAGATAACCCTTTCCAACCATACGCTGGGCTTTCAATAATGAGATTATCCTACTAGGAACATAATCAGTCAAACCTCGCCACTCAATCAGTGGCACACCCGGTATGGACAATGTCACTGTCTTGGCATGATAGTCCAGAATAGCACGACACAGAGATAGCTAATCCTTGCCCAAAATAACATCGAAATCCACCATACATAATAGTAAAAGATACACTCGGGTCTCCAGACCCCTAATAGTCACCACACACGACCGGTACACACGGTCTACAACAACAGTATCGCCCACCAGGTAGATACATGAATAGGTAAAACAAGAGACTCACAGGGCGTACCCAGATAACGAGCAAAGTATGATGACACATAAGAAAAAGTAGAACCAGGATCAAATAATACAAAGGCATCTCTATGGCAGACTAAAACAATACTTGTGATAACAGCATCGGAAGCAATAACATCGGGTCTAGCTGGAAGTGCATAGAAATGGGCCTGACGGCCACCTGGTCGACCTCCCCCTCTAGGGCGACCCTTAGCTGACTGACCTCCACCCCTAGTTGGCTGGGCGTATGGTGGTGAAGTAACTGGCACTGAAGCCGATGGCTGACTCCTCTGCTGTGATGAACCCGTAAGACGATGAGGACACTTCCTCCACATATGGACCATATCTCTACACTCATAGCAACTCTCGGGTGCTGGAGAAGGGGACTGAAGGGAACCCCTAGCACCGGAATGACTAGTAGATGCACCTGGCATAGAAGAGCCCTAAACTGATGAAGCACGAGATGAAATCTGAGCTGAAAGGGCACTAAGTGATGACTGACCCTGATGATAACTATGAGAACCATGACTCGATGACGCCCCACGATAACCTGGGCGAGCTGGCTAAGCATGCCTGAATTGAAGGCCTCTGTCGTGCTAAAACTGACCTCTCAAAGGAGCACCACTATAACTACCAGATCTTCGAGGCCTTTTGGCCTCCCTCTCCTCTCGCTCTTGGCAACAAACTGACTCAATCTCACGAGTAATTTCTACAACCTCCTCAAAAGTCGCACCAGTCACCCTCTCCCTAGTCATACGAATACGAAGTTGATAGGTAAGGCCATCAACAAACCTCCTAATCCTCTCTCTATCTGTTGGAACCAACCAAATCGCATGGCGAGCTAACTCAGAGTACCTCATCTCATACTGCATCACAGTCATCTCTCCCTAACGCAACCACTCAAACTACCTGTGCAGCTCCTCTCTGCGAGACTGTGGCACATACTTCTCTAGAAAGAGAACAGAGAACTGCTGCTAGGTAAGGGGTGCTACACCAACAAGCCTACGACTCTCAAAAGCCTCCCACGAAGTGAAGATAGCTCCAAAAAACTGATAAGTAGTGAAAACGACCCCACTGATCTCCGGAATACCCGTTGTACGAAACATCCTTTGACACTTATCCAAGAAACTCGGGGCATCCTCGTCCTCTACACAACTGAATGTCGGAGGCTGAAGCCTATAAACCTCTTCAACATACGCTGCTTGTCCTCTGGCATGGCAGGAACTACATAGTCCTAGGCAGCTGTAACCAGCTGGGCTAGATGTGCCCTCGGTATCTGAAGTCCCTACACGACCTACTCAGGTGTGCGAGCAGCGGGAGTTTGAGTAACTGAGACCGCCTGAGCTAGGCCAGTGCAAACTGATAGGATCTGAGCCAAGGCCTCCTGAAGACACAGAATCACAATGGGCACAGCTGGTGCCTGAGCTTGTGCTGTTGGAGTGTCCACAACTGGGGCCTGATCCTGAACTGGGGCAGCTGGTGGATCTGCAGGTGCTGCACTAGTTGTTGTGTGGGCCACACTCCTGCCCCTACCGCGACCACGACCGCGTCATCAGCCTCTATTGGCCACAGCTAGTGGTACTGGTAGTCATCTATCCTGACCGGTAGCGCGTGTCCTCACCATTTGTGAGAGAATAAAATAACAGAAGTTTAGTACTCGGATCAACAAATTCGAACGACAAGAATTTCAAGAATATGAAGTTTTCCTAAAGGTTCTGCAGCCTCTCGAGGATAAATACAGATGTCTCCATACCGATCCGTGAGACTCTGCTAAACCTACTTATGACTCACGAAACCTATGTAACCTAGGCTCTGATACCAACTTGTCACGACCCTAAACCCGGACCCGATCGTGATGGCACTTCTCGTGAAGACAAGGCCAGTTGACACATTCCCATTTTAATTTTAAGCAATTAAAGTAATAAGTATTAAGTCATAAACATGATAAAATTCCAAAATAAGCATTGAACAGAACAATTTGCGGAATTTAAAACCAACACAACCCGACACCGGGGTGTCACTAGTCATGAGCATATATCAATATACTACAAGTCTGAAGCGTCTACAAACCTATTACAGAATCACTAACAAGAGAAAAAGAAATGAGATAAAGGGGGAGAAGCACGGGGCTGCGGACTCTGAGCAGCTACCTCGTGAACTCCGAAATCTACCGGGAGCTCTCAACCCTCGCAAGCAGGATTAGCAGCGCCTGAATCTACACATGGGGTATAGGGAGTAAAGTGATCACTCCAACTGAGTGAGTAATAATCATAAATAAAGACTAAGAAATATGAAATCACGTCAGGCACATTACAGGCTATAATGAAGCAGTAAAAGCCAGTAAAAATAGTGAATCAGTGAAGATATGTAAAGTCATTTTAGTTCAGTTTAAACTTCATGAATTGCCTTTTAACAATTAAGCAAGTAAATGACAGGCAACTAGGAAAGATAAACACATAAAGGATCGCCCCTCGGGCACAATGTCAACAAATCCGCCTCTCGGGTAATATCATAGAACAACACCAGCCCCTCGGGCTATATCTCACATCACAATGGGTACCCGCGCTCAGTGGGGGTGTGCAGACTCCTGGAGGGGCCCCTTATGACCCAAGCGCAATGTCAAGTCATCTCGTGGCATCATCACTAGGCCCTCAGCAACATATCAACAAGCTACCTCGTGGCGTACAAATCTCAAGCCCTCAGCCTCATAATCATAAGCAGGTGTTTCCTCACAACATAGGCCCTCAGCCTTACTTAGTCAAAAACCTCACAAGCCACTCGGGCAACAGTAAAAATAGGGTGTTTAGCCCAATAATATTATTTAAAATATCATTTAAGTGTTAAAGTAGTGTAAACATGGCTGAGTTATGAAAATATTAGAATATAACATGACTGAGTTCAAGTATAAAGTCAAAACAGAGAGGCCCAAATCTCCTAAGGGTTCAAATAGTTGGCACGAGGCCCAAATATGGCATTCAGCCCAAAACATGATGATAACAAACAGTTTTCAATCAAATACGCGGTCAAACAATCATTCGGGATGGACTAAGTCACAATCCCTAACAGTGCACTACCCCATGCTCGTCATCTAGCGTGTGTGTCATCTCAATATAGCAAAATGATGTGCAAATCCGGGTTTCATACCCTCAGGACAACTTTTACAATCATTACTCACCTCAATCTGGTCTAAACACTAGCCCACAATGCCTTTACCCCTCGAATCGGCCTCAACTTGCGTCAAATCTAACCAAAATCAGAATCACGACGTCAAAATATGCTAAAGGAACAAAGCTCATGCGGAAATAATCAATTTACAACATAAATCCCGAAATTATCGAAACCTGATACTCGGGCCCACGTCTCATAATTCGATAAAATTTACATCAATAGATTCCTTATCTCCCCACGAGTTCACACATATCGAAAGTACCAAAATCCGGCCACAAATGGTCGCTCAAATCCTCAAGTCTAGGTCTCCAATACCAAGCCCTAGTTTTCCCAATTTTAACCCTTAATTTCCATAAGTTACAAGCCTAATCCGTGAAATAATACCATAGAAATGAGTTTTAGGTCCAAAACCCTTACCTCAATGAAATCCCCTTGAAATCCTTCTTCAAATTGCCCAAAAGCTCCAAACGCTGACTTAGAAATGGTGGAATAGCTCAAAAATCGCGAAGGAAATAATTTATACCTTCTGGCCCAGGGATTTTGCATCTGCGGTCAAAATCCCGCTTTTGCGGTCCTTGAACCGCTTCTGTGGTTTTTCACTTATGTCCTAACCTCTGCATCTGCGATACACACTCCACATATGTGCCATCGCAGGTGCGGTTACCCAACCGCTTCTGCGGTCACCGCCTTCCTAGCCCCTATCCGCTTCAGCGACTTCTTTTCCGCATCTGCGGCTTCGCATCTATGGCCTCCCAATCGCAGATGTGGTTATGATAGGAGAATTCCAACTTCCGCTGCCATTCAAACTTCCATTCTTTCCGTCAACCATCCGAAATCACCCCGACGCCCCCGGGACCTCAACCAAAAGCACAAACACATCATAAACCACCATCAAAACTTATACCAATCTTCAAAACACCTCAAACAACATCGAATCAACCAAAACACATCGGATTCAAGCCTAAGTTTCCAAAATCTTCTAAATTACGCTTTTGATCAAAAACCCAACCAAACCACGTCCGAATGACCTGAACGTTTGTACACACATACCAAATGACACAACGGAACTACTGCAACTCTCAGAATTCCATTCCGATCCCTATATCAAAATCTCACCTATCAACTCGAAAACGCCAAAAAATCAATTTCGCCAATTCAAGCCTAAATCTATTCCGGACCTCCAAAACATATTCCGATCACGCTCCTAAGTCCCAAATCACCTCCCGAAGCTATCCAAACCATCGGAACTCACATCCGATCCCTCTAACATATAAGTCAACATCCGGTTGACTTTTCCAACTTAAGCTTCCTCAAAAGAGACTAAGTGCCTCAAACCTTACCAAATCCTTTCCAAACCCGAGCCAACCCGCCGATCACTCATATAACCGATGAAAAAAGCAATAAGAAGCTGAAATGGGAGAAACAAAGCGGTAACTCATAAGATGACTGGTCAGGTCATCATAATCCTGTAATTAGCATATCATAAACGTATAATAGTAAAATGATATAGGATTCATCAATGGTCCAACACGAGTTAAATACATGGATTATGGGTAGATTAACATGTGAAAATTAGGGAAAATCAAGGGTTGTAGATGAAAAAACTAGAATTTGGTAAAAACAAGATTTAACCACGAAATTTATTAAGAAATGGAGTAAAAATCATATATTCTTGATCCTTAGGTTATGGGTAACAACTTTCTTCAAATATTTCCGGAATCCGGGCACGTGGGCCCGGGGATAAATTTTAGGAACCTTGCATTTAGGGTTGGAAAATTGGTTTAAAAATTAGAATATGAACTTTTGAGCATGTATTGACTAGTTCTTACTCTATTTGAATATTTGGATCGTTCAGCTCCGAATTTGGAGGTTTGAGCGCGTTCTTGAATCGAAATATAGGCTTCGGAGCTCGGTAAGTCTCCCTTCTAACCTTGTAAGAGGGAATTATCCCCATAGGTGAATTAATTGAATATGTGTTGCTAATTGTGGGGGGCTACGTACGCACGAGGTGACGACAGTCCGTGCGTAGCTACTATTATGCTTATGTCCGGGTAGTCTAGGACCCAAAAGCATGCTTACTTGTAATAAGTGCAACCTTATTGATAGCTTAAATTGCTTAAATCATATCGAAGTGGCAAATACTTTTCTAAAAGAGTTAACTCCATTTTATGACTTGTAAAAAGGGAAATTTCACTCCCTTGAATAATTGTTTCCTTGATGAATGTCCTGATGGACTGTTTGAATATGTATTTCTATGTGTACCTGCGTCACATATATGATTCGCGAGCAGGGTGATTGTTTATTTACATTTGACTGTGTCGCATGTATGATTCGCGAGCGGGGTAATAGATGCATCTATGGTGCCGTTCAACCCTCGGCAGTGCACAATTTACTTTTATGTTGGATCGGGCCGTACGACCTCATCATGATTTGCGCATGCTTGTGTTGTTTGCCGGAGATTTATAAATGTTGATATTTGCCTTTCCTGGCCGAAGATAAATTGATAAAGATAATGAAAAGTAAATCTTTGGAAATCATTATTATTTGGGAAGTTGTTTACCTGTTATCTAGCTTTATGAATTATAATTGTTTGTTTTATAAAATCCATGATCTCCTCACCTTTTCACTATATTATCATTGGACCACTAGTAAGTGTCGAAGTCGACCTCTCGTCTCTACTTCTTCGAGATTAAACGGGATACTCACTGGTACACATTATTTTCGTACTCGTACTACACTTGCTGTGCATTTTTGTTGCACAGGTTCATGTGTGGTTAGTGGCGTAGCGGCTATGGTTGATACATGGACTTAGGTGAGCTACATCTTGTGAGACGATCAACAACCAGCAGAGTCTCTCTCAGAGTACTGTACAGTATTATTTCATTCCTGTCCAATTGTATCCCGAACAGTTAGTGTATTTTATTCATTCCCTAATAATTGCTCACACATTTGTGACACCGGGTTCTGAGATGATTGTGGGATTATTTGTTATTATGTTTGTAAAGACATCAACATCTATTCAATGAAATGTATTACTTATGGTTTAATGTATAAAGGAAACAATTTCAAAAAAATATTAAAACAAGAAAATTACTAGTAAATTGGTGTTGGCTTGCCTGGCAATAGTGTCCGGCGCCATCACGACCCTTAGTGGATTTTGGGTAGTGACATATAGCTTCTACCCAGGTATTTACCCTTCGCGATCGTGAAGCATAGAAATTTTCCAGAACAATTTTACTCTATGCGATCGCGGCCATTTCCATGCGATCACAATGCACACTATTGTACCAAAAAGCCAGGAACTAAAAATGGCCTAGAAATGGTCCGAAACCACCTCGAAACTCACTCGAGCCCCTCGGTACCCCGTCTGAACATACCAACAAGTCTCAAAACATATTACGGACCTACTCGAGGCCTCAAATCACGCATAACAACATCGAAACGACCAATCGCACCTCGAATCAAACATAATGAACTTTGAATCATTCAACTTCCAAAACTCATGCCGAACCATATCAAATCAACTTGGAATGAACTTAAATTTTGCGCACAAGTCCCAAATGATATAACGAAGCTATTAAAACTCCCAAAACCACAATCCGAACCCGATATCATCAAAGTCAACTCTGAGTCAAACTTATGAGCTTTCCAAACCTTCAAATTTTCAACTATTGCCAATTAGCGCCGAAACCTTCTAGAAATATCCAAATATGCATCCGGGTATATTCTCGAGTCCAAAATTACCATCCAAACCTAACAGAACCATCAAAACTCCAATCCAAGGTCAAATACTAAAAAGTCAAATTTGGTCAACTCTTCCAACTCTAAAGCTTCAATCATGAAATTCATTTTTCCAAATCAATTCCGAATAACCTAAAAACCAAAACTAACAATTCACACAAGTCATAATACATCATACAATACTGCTCATGACTTCAAATAGCTGAACGGAATGAATATGCTCAAAACGACCGGCGGGTCGTTATAGTATGGGTAGCCTTGCATTTATTCCTATTGGTGAGAGACCACTTGCATCAGATGTTCAGGACTTGGCCTATAAGTTCATGAGGTTAGATGTTTCGGAGCCAAGTCGGGTTTTAGCTTGTCTGATTTCTCATTCTTCCTTATATGATCGCATCAGAGAACATTAGTATGATGATCCCCATTTGCTTGTCCTTAAGGACACGGTTCAGCACGATGATGCCAAGGAGGTTACTTTTGGATGATGAGGGTGTTAAGGATGTAGGGTCAGATCTGTGTACCCAATGTAGATGGGTTGCGTGAGTTAATTCTTGAGGAGGCCGACAGTTCACAGTATTTCATTCGTCCGGGTGCCACAAAGATGTATCAGGACTTGAGGCAGCACTATTGGTGGAGGAGGATGAAGAAGGATATAATGGGTTTTTAGTTCGGTGCCTAAATTGTCAGCAGGTGAAGTACGAGCATTAGAGACCGGGCGGATTGCTTCAAAGGCTTGAGATTCCTGAGTGAAAATGGGAGCGTATTACCATGGACTTTGTAGTTGGTCTCCCACGGACTTTGAGGAAGTTTGATGTTATTTGGGTGATTGTGGATCGGTTGACCAAGTCTGCGTATTTTATTCCAGTTGGGACTACTTATTCTTCAGAGCGATTGGCTGAGATTTACATTTATGAGATTGTTTGCCTTAACGATGTGTCCGTGTCCATCATTTCAGATCAGGGCAAGCAATTTACATCACAATTTTGGAGAGCAGTGCATCGAGAGTTAGGCACTCAGGTTGAGTTGAGAACGACATTCCACCCTCAATGGGCGGACAGTCCAAACACACTATTCAGATATTAGAATATATGTTATGCGTTTGTGTCATAGATTTTAGGGGTTCTTAGGATCAGTTTCTGCCACTTACAGAGTTTGCCTACAATAATAACTACCAATCGAGCATTCAGATGGCTCCATATGAGGCTTTGTATGGGAGACAGTATCGGTCTCCGGTGAGATGGTTTGAGCCGAGTGAGGCTAGGCTATTGGGTACTAACTTGGTTTAGGATGCTTTGGACAAGGTTAAGTTGATTCAGGATCGGCTTCACACTGCGCAATCTAGACACAAGGGTTTTGCATATCGGAAGGTTCGTGATGTTTCTTACATGGTGGGAGAGAAGGTATCGCTTAGAGTTTGACCCATGAAGGGTGTTATGAGGTTCGGGAAGAAGGTCAAGTTGAGCCTTCGATATATTAGGCCTTTTGAGGTGCTTGAGAGGGTTGGAGAGGTGGCTTACAGGCTTACATTGTTGCCTAGTCTATCAAGTGTTCATCCAGTATTTCATGTATCCATGCTCCGAAAGTATGTCAGTGTTCTGTCTCATATTTTGGACTTCAGCACAGTTCAGTTGGATGGTGATTTGACTTATGATGTGGAGTCGATGGCCATTTTGGATCGGCAGGTTTGAAAGTTGAGGTCAAAGAACATAGCTTCAGTGAAGGTGCAGTGGAGAGGTCAGCCAGTCGAGAAGGCTACTCGGGAGACCGAGCGGGACATGCGGAGCAGATCCACGCCTGTTTGAGACTTCAGATATATTTCTAGACCCGTTCGAGGACGAATGTTTGTTTAAGAGGGGGAGGATGTAACGATCCAATCGATCATTTTGAGTGTTGTAGCCTTGTTCCCCCATTTACTGCCTATTCTGTGCTCAATTATTAATATGTGACTTTCCAGGGTAGTTGGTTTGGTTTTGGGGATGTTTCGGAATGAGTTGCGATAATTAGTCCTAAGGTTATAAGCTTAAGTTGAAAAGGTTAACCGGATATTGACTTGTGTGTAAACAAATCTAGAATAGAGTTTGATGGTTCTGATAGCTCCGTAGTATGATTTTGGACTTAGGAGTGTGTTCGGATAGTGATTTGGAGGTCCATAGTTGATTTTGGCTTGAATTAGCGAAAGTTGGGAAAATGGAAGTTTGGAGAGCTGAGAGGTTTGACCGAGAGTTGACTTTGTGTTTACCGTGCTCAAATTTTGGTTTCGGAAGTTGGGATAGGTCCGTTGTGTCATTTTATGACTTGTGTGCAAAATTTGAAGTCAATCGGAGTTGATTTGATAGGTTTCGACATCAATTGTAGAAGTTGGAATTTCTTAGTTTTTGTTAGGCTTGATTCGGGGTGCGATTTGTGTTTTCGATGTTCTTTGATGTGATATGAGGCCTCGACTAAGTTCGTATCGTGTTTTTGGACTTACTAGTATATTTGGTTGAGGTCCTGGGGGCCTCAAATTTGTTTCGGATGGTTAGTAAATCGAATTTGGCTTAAGTGTTATGCTAAGGTGCTTCAGATATGGTGTCATCGCACCTGCGGTGGGATTGGCCGCAGGTGCAAAGCCGCAGACGTGGCTAAGTTAGCGTAGCTTCGAAGAGGAGGAAGGCTACTAGGGGCGGGTTGGAGGCGCGGAAGGGTTTCCATATATGTGGATGCGTATGCGCATGGTCGACCGCATAAGCAGATTTGGGCAGGCAGTGTTGGAGTCGCAGAAGTGAGGAATGGTTCACAGATGCGGTCCCGCAGGTGTGTGAGGTCGGCTGTTAAGTGGGTTTCAAAGAAGCGAGGTTTTCTCTGCAAAAGCGGGAGCGCAGGTGCAAGCCTAGGCTCCACAGGTGCGGAAATGCCTTGGCAGTGTTTAATTCGAGGGTTTCAAGATTTTTAATCATTTTGGACTTTGCAAGCTCGGATTAAGGCGACTTTTGAGAGGGGTTTCGAGTGGTTTCGAGTGGTTTCTTGAGGTAAGTCACTTTTGATCATTTTTATTCAATAATATTGTTTAACTATTGAATTTTCACCTAGTCTATGTGTTTTTTAGGTGGAGTTTTGGGAGTTTTGGGCTAGGGATTGGAGAGTGAAATTTGGGGATTTGAGTGACGATTTGGTATCGGAAATTGGTAAATTTGGTATGGCTAGACTCGTGGTTGAGTGTTCCGATTGTGTAACTTTTGTTGGGTTCCGAGACGTGGGCATGGGGTTGACTTTGAGTTGACTTTTTAACTTTTAATTAAGAACTTAGCATTTTCATATGAAATTGATTCATATAGCTCGTGTTGATTGTAAATTTGGTATGGTTAGACTCGTGGTTGAGTGTTTCGATTGTGTAACTTTTGTTGGGTTCCGAGACATGGGCATGGGGTTGACTTTTGAGTTGACTTTTTAACTTTTAATTAAGAACTTAGCATTTTCATATGGAATTGATTCCTATAGCTCGTGTTGATTCGAGGCATTCAGATGTCGATTCGCGAGGCAAGGGCTTGTTGGAGTAGAGATTTGCATGGTTTGAGGTAAATAACACTGTTATGAGGGTATGAATCCCTAAAATTATGTACTATGTGATTGGTGTTGAGGTGACGCACATGCTAACTGACGGGCGTGTGGGTATGCACCGTATGAATTGTGATCCATTCGATTCCGTGGAACTGTGTAGTCATCTTATCTGGATATTATTACTGTATTCTATATGTTAGAGCACTTGAGCTGTGATTTATGTTAGAAATCATGTTTAGGCTATGTGCTGGTGCCATTGGGACCTACAATGGTCGTTTATTTGCTTAATTGTAATTATGTACTCATTCGCATCCATCAGTGCATATCATATCTCAGTCTCTGTTATCATGCATTGTCACATCATGTATCAATGATTTGGGCTACTTGGCATGAGTTTTGTGAGCTTAAAAGACTGGAGAGATTGATGATTGAGTGAGATCGAGGACCTGTTTGTGAGTGATACTGTTGACTCATGATAGGATGGGGTTGCACGCCGCAGCAGATAATTTATTTATTTACGATGTGATCGGGCAGCGTGCCGCAACAAGTTTTATTAGCGCTTGGTCAGGACCGCCCCTTCGGAGTCTGCACACCCACAGTGAGCGCAATTTTTATTGATTCATGATGGGATCGGGCTGCATACCGCAACGGGTATTGTGCAGTGCTGAGTGATTGAATGTGACGAGTGAGAATTGAGACAGCCAGGTTGAGTACTCTGAGAGTGTGAGTACGCGAGACTTTCATTATGTTGCATAACATATGATATGCATATTGGCATGTAAATATAGAGATGTCATATTCCTCATATCATTCAGACTTGGCATATTTTATCTGTATTAAGCTTAGTTGTTAAACCTGGAACATCTCTACATTCCTATACTGGTACCTGCAGATTATGAGTTTTCTTTGAGATATTATTGTCATATTATTTGTCATTTCCGTACTGCTTAATTCTTTATATGGATTGTATTATTCGAGTTCGTCACTGCTGTCAGTCCAAATGTTAGACTTATTACTTATTGAGTTGGTTGTACCCATGCTACACTCCGCACTTTGTGTGTAGATCCAGGTATTTCCGAGCACGGTGGTTACTGATTTTGGGAGCTTCTTCAGTTGGAGATAGTCGAGGTAGTTGTCTTGTCATCCGCAGACCTTGACTCTCCTCCTTTATCTTTTAGTTTTGTTTATACTGCTCTACCTTTATAGACAGTATTTTAGTTGTCAGACCATGTTATTGTATAGAAGCTCATGTACTCCGTGACACCCGGATCTTGGGAAATTCTGTATTGAGTTGTGACATTTTCATCCAGTTTTTATGAGATTCTTACTTACTTAAAACTTATTTCAGTATATTTTGAATTTAAGATATTGGTATGTCTGAGTTGTCGGCTTGCCTAGTATCATGATAGGCACCATCATGACACTTGTGATATGGGGTCATGACAGTATTTTTGTTGCAGAAGGTGTTGAGAGAACACCAAGAGGTGAGTATCTTAAAGGAAAAATAGATAATAATTTGACAAAGAACAAAAAGATAAAACTGAGTAAGTTAAAGTGCTCCTATGTGCATTTTATAGATTCTAATAAAGAATATGAAAAGTCTTTAACATATGACAGCTAAAAGAAAAGAACATAAAAAGAGTAATAGACATGCTCATAAAACTTCTACATCAAAGCTGGAACGGCTACAATAAATTCAATATTTAAAAGTTATTTAAATTCTTACTCATAACACAATTAACCACCGTCTTTGATTGGAGTGAAGTTTTTTTTTGGGTCAAGGGCAAAATGGTATAATAACTATTAAAGGATATTATGGTAAATCAGCTTTAACAAAAATTGTTCACACTTTTAATATAGTATAATCTTTATTTTAAGCGTATTGGACAAAAATATAAGAAAATTCTAAGGAAGTCATCAAACGTTAACTTGATACGTATTTTCATTTAAAAGTTTTCGGACGTTTGTATGAAGAACTCGGGGATAATGACCGGGACAAGAGGTAGTTCCAGCTAGCCAAGGTATGAGAAAGGAAGACTCTTGATTTGCGTCAACTGAAGTGCATAAAAATTAGAAAGGCAAAGTTTTGATGGAAGATGCACATCTTAGATGAAGATGACAGACATACTTCCATAAACTCTGGAATGAAGAGGGGGACATGAATATTGTGCCCGGTGATTTGGAGCAATTCGAGAGTCATCATGATTTTTTAGGTATTGTAGGCGTATAAAAGTTGCGTACATCGAGGGGGAGCATGGGTAGAGCGATCGGGCCATATGAAATTTCAGTGGAATTTTAAAAGAACATGGGCATTGCTGGCTTGGAGTGGATTACTAAGTTGTTTAATATTATTTTTAGGACGAAGAAGATGCTAGAAAATGGAGGTGGAGTGCGATGATCCCGTTGTACAAGAACAGGAGAATATTTAGAATTGCAACAAATATAGAGGTATCAAACTGCGAAGTCATACTATAAAAATTTAGGAGAGGGTGCTAGAAGTGAGGGCGAGGAAGAGTATGTCTATTTTCGAGAACCAGTTCGGATTTATGCCAGGATGTTCGACTATGAAAGCCATCCACCTTGTAAGGAGATTGGTAGAGCATCATAGGTAGATGGGGGGGAGGGGACTTGTATATGATATTCATTGACCTAGAAAAAACATAAGACAAAGTCTCAAAGAAGATCTTGTGTGGAGATGTTTAGAGGCTAGAATACATTAGGGCTATTAAGGATATGTATGAAGGAGCTAAAACTCCGGGTGAGGACAATAAACGGAGACTCAAAATATTTTTCAGTTGTGATGGGGTTGCACCAGGGATCAACCCTTAGTCCAGTTTTATTTGTCTTGGCGATAGATGTAGTGACATGTCATATTCACAAGATGTGAGATTATGTTAACATGAGGTTGAAGGTTTTGAGACAGACCCTGGAGTCTAAAGGTTTTACATTGAGCAGATACAAGATAAAATACTTGAAGTGCAAGTTTATTGACATGACTCATGAAGCGGATGTGGACGTGAGTCTTGATACTCAAGTTCATCCACAAGAGAGGAAGTTTCAAGTATCTTGGATCGGTAATCTAAGGAAAAAAGAGATTGACGAGGATTTTGCACTTCGTATTGGAGCAGGATGGATGAAATAGAAGCTCGCATCCTTGATAAGTGGGCGTGGAGGTCGAGAATTATGGTAGAATGTTAGTGGGTAATCATGAGTTTTTCTTGTCCATACAGTAGTATTAGTGTTATTCTTGTATTTTTTATTTTTAAATGTTTATTACTATATGTTGTTTCTTTCGCTTCGGCTTTCTTATTATCTTGCTGTTATTACTGCATGTTGCTACTTCTCTTTTTATCATTCCTTGAACCAAAGGTCAATTGGAAACAACTTTTCTTTCTGCTCAGGGTAGGGGTACAGTCTGCGTACGCACTACCCTTTCTTAGGCGCTGCTTATGAAAGTACATTAGGTTTGTTATTATTGTTGTAGAGTTAATTTCATACTACAATTGTTAGTTGTTAACTCATGTTAGACAGGGGGAAGTGCACAATTAACCACTAATAAGATATATATTTACTTTTAAGCTACTATTTAAAATATCTTTAGTCTTTAACCACTGTTTTAATAAACTTTACCTGCCCGAACGAAAATACCCTTCTGCTCATAAAGTTTAGACCAAGTGTCCTTAACTTATGAGCTTGTTACTGTAAGTTCAAGACTAGTTATCCTTAATTTATGAGCTTGTAAGTCTAAGTTTAGGACTACTTGTCCTTTACTTTTGAACTTGTAACTATAAGTTCAGGACTACATATCCTTAACTTTTGAACTTGGAACTCAAAGTTCAGGACTACCTGTCCTTAATTTCTCTACTTGTAACTCTAAGTTAAGGACTACATGTCCTTAATTTCTGTGATTGTAACTCTAAGTTAAGGACCAAGTGTCCTTAATTTTTGAACTTCCATCTCTAAGTTCAGGACCAAGTATCCTTAACTTATGAGCTTGTTACTGTAAGTTCAGGACTAGCTGTCCTTAATTTATGAGCTTGTAAGTCTAAGTTAAGGACTACCTGTTCTTAGTTTTTGAGCTTGTAACTCTATGTTTAGGACTATATGTCCTTAACTTTTGAACTTGTAACTCTAAGTTTAGGACTAGATGTCCTTAATTATTTGCACTAAATTATTTGCAAAGAAAGAGAAGATCTGCAATGGTAATAGATGTTGTATCAAAGACCATATAGCACTACTAAACTCTCCAGCTTCTGGGGCTTAGGAATAAAGCCTATTCATGCACTACGAAAATCCTGCAGGTAAGTGTGTTCTTGCTCAACTTTGTCAGGGTCCATCAATGATTTGAGCTCGTCGGGTTTGGGAAGAAATAAAATGGAAGAAAGGGTAAAAATATCTTTTCATATTAATTTTATTAGAGTAGTGATTATTTTTGTTCAACATTAAAATTGCTGGACAAAAAATAAATATCACATTAAATAATAACTACCACACACCATTTGTACTGTTAAACACCACCCCGAAAAGAAGACAAAACCCTAACAAAACAAAGTCACTTTGACTATGTATTATATTAGTGTTAACGAAGAAAAATAGTTACGTAATTGGTGAAAAACTAATTTGATACATAAAGCATCTCGCTAAAGCTTGAAATTTGAATAATTAATTGATTTGAGTCCGAACCCAAAATATTTTTCGGATGTCGAGAGTTAAATTTCTTAACTTTGACCATAAAGTTGACCATAGAATCTTTAAAAGTTTTTAAAATAAAATTTATGTTTTTGAAAATTATATAACAGTAATATAAGTCATACTAATAATTAATAATTTAAAATATTTAATAAGTATATAAAAAATTATGATCAAAGAATAACTCGTTTGACTCACTCAAAAGTGTCATCATTTTTTATTTTTTTTTGAGACAAAGGAATAGTTTTTAATATGCCATAATATTAATACTTTTGAAATTTGTAATTTTAAACATATCTAATATTTGTGTTGCTGTAAAATTTCAACTATGCACCAATTAATTGCATTATTATTACATATATAAACATTAATTCAAAAGAAAAGAAAGTTCAAGATAAACTAGAATAGAGGGAGTATATTTGTATGGGCGATTGGCCACATGGTCCCAAATTCCCAATAACGCAAAACAAATATTCATTTGAGAGTTGAAGAATCCAGCGTCAACGCTATAAATCTGACAACATAAAGAGTCCCGTAATCATAATTCCTTTGCGCAAAACTCACACACGCTTTCATCAAAATAGTCGTCTGTTCCTCGACCAAATTGCTCTGTTTTTTCCATAAATTTTTTATTCTTCACTCCTTTAATCGAAAGAGTAGAATCTGGTGATCGAAAATGGGGTGTTGCAGTAGCAAGGCGGCAGATACTAAAGCCACCCGAATGGCTCGATGGCGTTCTACTGGCATCGTTGCTTTACGCGACTCCAAATTGAAGGCATTTCATTTCTTCTCTCTCTCTCTCTCTCTCTTTTTTTTAATTGTTAATAGTTTCTCGTGACAACTATTTGCTGACTGTATAAATTGTACTCCATTTAGTATTGAAATGAAATGATAGACCTAGTATCGTGGAATTGATATAGAGGATTTATATAGTCGATTGCGAGTAGTTTTGATTTAAGGTTTAGTTGATTGATTGATTTATTAGCCCAGTGTATGTTGCCCTGTGTTTTTCTAATTACTGTCTATTTTGGATCAAATATCTGTCAACTGAAAATATGGACTTTTCCTTCAAAGAAAAGTGTTCTAATTGACTGTTTGTTGTTTCAGATTTTGGTGCTGTTAAATTGCCAATTCCTTTTTCTATGTTATAGAGTTGTTTGGCGCGAGAAGCGTTTTACTTTCTTATGAGGAGGTTTATGAATATTTTGTGGAATTGACTTGGATGTAACCTTCATGACACTTTGGAGTAAACTGCCTAAGAGCAAAAAAGTTAATGTGCCGATAGATTAAGTTCACTATTTCAGATATACATAATTAATCATCTTCATGTAGGAGAATTTAATCCATGTATCTCTTTCTAGAATGTTTTCTGTTCTCTAAGGAACCTAGAGGTTTGATATGAAAGAGCAGGAAAAAAGAAATGGACAAGTGACCAAATACATTCCGTGGGAACTAATATCAGGTTACTTTTTAAGTAATTCCTTTGTGAAAGGTTTTCATTTTCATGAGTCAATGATGCACCTTTTGTCTGCACTCTGCAATGTCTTTAACATTTTTGCTACAAAGTTCGCACAGTCATGATCACATAGTACTCGTAATATAAATTTTAAATTTGTGAACTTTTTTTTCTGAAAAGTAAATGATCTGCATGAGAATTAGTTCAATTGATTATGCCCCATAAATTAGAGCAAGATTTAAATTCTATGGGTTCAACCTTTGAGGTTCTTAGTGTTGAATCCATTATATTTTTAATATTATGGGTTCATATCTATTATTTGTTCAATGTTGTCAAAGACGCGCTTAAAGCGCGCTTAAGCCCTGAAGCGAGGGTCAAAACATGTTGAGCGCTTCGCCTCGCTTTGTGGGCGCTTCAATGTCGCATCAAGGCTCTAAGGCATACTTTTCCTTGCCAATGAATGTAATCCTGAAAAGGCGATACTAAACAATTGATATTTCACTCTATCGTAATTTTTTTTCAATTTCTTTATCCATATATTTGTTATTCATGCTTATAATTATTGGTCTTGGACTAAATATACATATTTTTACTTTTTCTCCAGTTGCACCTTTTTTCATTAAAGCCCACGCTTTAATTGCGCTTTGCGCTTAAAGCCCCAACGGACCTTAGAGCTTTTTTACACTTTTGCCTTTGATAACACTGTATTTGTTGCAATTTTCGTGGATTTTTACACATAAATTTATGCTATGTGTCAAAAGTACCGTAACATTGGATCCGCCCCTGAATTAGAGAGGGGGAGTAACTGCATTTAGTGGCATCAGGACCAGTAGATGATTTAAGCGAGTCCTGGCGATGATGACATGCAATTATTTTTAACTGAAAGTGGATCTTTCCCTTCCTAAGCTACTAACTGTCCATGACTCAATGATGAGATCTGGTTGTTTTTGTCATGAAGTATCCATGTCTCATGTGTGTGCGCGCATGTATTGCACATATATACATTCAACATGCATGCTTGTATGAGTTTCCTAATCTAATTGGTGGTATGGCTTTATAAGGAAATAGGTTTAGATCCCATTCACTTTAATTCGTGAAGTTGGGTACAAGGCTTGGATAGTGTCATTGTGATTGTAGCATGGATTCAGTAGTTACTGTTGTTTATTTGCTGGTTTCAATGAATAATGCTTGCTGTGAAGGAATGTAAATATGTCAGATAAGGACACAGTTTAATCCTTTCTGTTAATCAAATTCATGATGTCCTGACTGTTTTTTCCTTGTACAGTCTTTTCCAGATGAAGTTATTAGCCTGGAGAGATCTGTACGCACCCTCGACTTGACACACAATAAATTGGGTATTGCAATAATTTCTCAAGCTTTTGATTCCTATCTTCTTGTCGGTTCGAGTACAAAGATAAATCACAACAATTCCTTTGCAACTGCTATTTATGCTTATGCCTGTGTTACACTGTTACTTGGGGAAATTGTTTACGTCATTTATCTTTTGATCTCATTTTACCTGAAGCCTTTTGTTTTCCTGAAGCTAATCTCTCAGTCTTTGCATTGTGGCAGTTCATATTCCCATGGAGATCAACAAGTTAATTAACTTACAGCGTCTAGTAAGTACTACAAACGTACATGTTTGTTTCCTATCTTTGTGTCAAAGGGGCTTCATCAAAAGAAGAATATCTGATAAGATAACCTTATTATGTTATCAGTGCCCACATCTCATGATGAAAGCTAGGTCAGAATTGTTGGTCATATATTTGGAGCCAAAAGTCATTTAGGAAAAAAGGTACACGGTTTATTCTGGAAGAGAAATTTAGCAAGGTACGATTAGCTTCTTTTGGAAGGCATGATGTTGTCAATGTGATAATATAAGAGAAGGGAAGAGAATGAGGAATCTCCACAGTTGGAAAAACCTAAATTACTGAGAATTGGAACGAAACAGGTCTAACCGGAGCAAAATGGATACTAAGGATTGATATAGCTGACTGTACTAGCTCGGGATTGAGTATAGTTGTTATTGATGTTCTACTCTATCTTAGTGTCCACCAATTCTGACATAGGCTATAATTGCTTTCTTTCTTTTCTGCTTCATCCCTAAGGGAGACAACCTTTTGCACCTGCCCCAATATTTCTGGTATTTTTGCGTGTTCTCGAATATGTTTGATTGGGTCTGGTTGGTTTGTGGGGGGGGGGGGGGGAGTAATTGGTCTGAGTACTCAGTTATACTTTAAAAGTAGAAGAATAAGAAAGAAAGAACGAATTTACCATTAATAACCCAAAGTTGTACAAGGGGAAGGAAAGTCCTACTAAATAATTAATGCAGGTACTCCTAAATTTTAAAAACCTTGCAAAACAGGCATAAACGCAAACTGACTGAGCTTTATTTGGCACTGTAAAAAATAAAAATAGCTCTAGTATTTACCAAAACCTTCTCCTAAGGTAGATAATATTATGCTACATCAGAAGAAGTGTTGTGAGTTCTTTTCTTTTCTATTTTAGTTAAGAATTGTTAAGAATATGGATCTTGGGCCTAACTTAACCCCAAAGGCTAGCTCGAAAGGTGATGATTGACCAAGACTGCATAAGGAGACAAAACTCATTCCCTCAACCAATGTGGGACACTCTAACATCCTCCCCCTTCCTCCCACTGCTTAGGACTGGAATTTGGAACTTGGACAACATAACATGAGGCCACACACTGGAAAACACCATAAGGGGGATAAGTCTGGCTCTGCTTCCATGTTAAGAAAATTGACCTTAGACTTAACTCAACCTCAAAAGCTAACTCAAGGATTTGCTCAAGACCATATACTAGACAACAACTAATTCCCTCTACCGTTGTAATACACTCTAATAAGAAAAATCCGATCTGAATTTTCTCGTGGCATTTTCATGTCCCGATAGAAGGAAGAAGCATACCACTAATGTGGTTAAAAGCTTCTCTCCTTTTAGTCAATCATTACTAAGATAGAGTTTTTTACATGATATCGAAGCAAGCCCCTCATGTTTCTTCAGGCATATAGCTGGCTAGCAGTTCTATCCTCTCATTTGTTATATCAACGGGTTTGCTAAATATTGAGGGGAATGATTAAACATGTTTTCTAGTAAATAATAAGTGGTTTGTTCGGTTGGATATGTAAGGTTTAAGCAATAGCAATTGTCCAAAATATCATGGCGAACACCAAACAAGAGAGATGCTGGCAGCTTAACTTTAAAGGATGATTCTAGGCTATGAGAGAGAGAAGTCTTAGAGGAGGAAATGGCCATGTGAAAGATTTGGAATGCAAGTCAGCTCAATTTTTTATGATAAGGCAATATGTGGTGGGAAAAAGCCCCAACATACAACTGGTATACAAAAACTGGACCTACATGAAAACACGGTTCTCCATAAAATGCACCCAATCATCCGTGCTAACAGGAACCTCGGATGCTTCCAAAACTCAACAAAAAGTCAAAAATAAATAAATTTGTCCTAATCTTTACAAGAATATTCTCTACACCCTCAAACGCTCAACTAAGCTGAATCAGCTCTACTTGGGAAAACTGTATGCATTTCCCTTCTGGTGAGAAGTGTTTATTTTCGGACGACTCTGAAGAGGTTTTCATGTTTTATACTATTGATATCATACATGTCTTCTCTTGAATAACCAATACTATGAACAGTTGGTTATGTCTGATTTATCCAAAGAATTGAGTGTTGATTATTTCTTTTCAGATTTTGGCTGATAACCTTATTGAGCATATGCCCGTGAACCTGGGATTGCTTCAGTCTTTGAAAGTTGCAACACTTGATGGGAATCAAATTACAACCTTGCCTGATGAATGTAATTCCCCGGGATTCTAGATCATATGTGAAGTTTAGTAGATGTCTTTCTGCTATATATATTTACACTCTCTTTTCTAACAACCGAATGCTCTTGTATTCAGTGGGCCAGTTAGTGAAGCTTGAGCGTTTATCTGTCTCAGCAAACTTGTTAACGAGCTTGCCTGACACCATTGGGAGCTTGCGGAATGTAAGTGATCTATTCTGATGGTTTATATGGTGCCAGCTTACGCTGTTATGCTGTTCTATATAGTTGTCAGTTGAAATTTTTGCACTGGCTTTACTGCATTGTTCAATGTTATGTATAATGATGCTAAGGTGGCTAAAGAAATGGTGTCAATCTTGTCAATTAGAGAACTATTCAGCGAATTAATATTCAAATTAATGAGCTTCTCATCACTTGTTAGTAGAGAACTGTTCAGCAAATTGATATCCAAATTAATGAACTTCCCATCGCTCTTGTTAGTAGAGAATCATTCAGCAAATTGATATCAAAATTAATGAACTTTTTGTTCTTGCAACTGGAAACCCAACTTTTTTCCCAATTTATATAGTGATTCCACTTCACTGTGAATTTGTATTCTTCTCTTGGTAGTTAATGATGTCGCTCGTCTATCTTGTGCTTGTATTTTAGTTTTAGAAGAGGATCCTCGAGCTCTCTGGGGAGGGTGGTGGAGTTTGGAGAATAAGTGGCTCTTTGTGGGTTGTCTTGAGGTCCACCACACTGAGTGCCTTTACTTTCTCCTTCTTAATTCCCTCTGACTTCAATTTGAAATTTATTTTCCATAAGTTTTTCCAATGTCATTGATAACCGAGAAATGAAAAACAGTGTTCACTTGTTGTTCTTTTTCTGATTCTCGTGCTCGGTGACTTGGGATGATGAGTTAAGATCTTTCAATCAAGTTAACTGCTCTATTTCCTCTGGAAGTGGAACCCTTCTAAAAGGTCGCATATATTGTTATTCTATAGATCTTCTCTGTATGTGAGTTCGGTTCTATATGATCATGTTGTTTTTCTGTCTCTCTTAGAAAGGCGCACTGCCTAGACTCAAGTACTCTCAATTCATCTTATTTGAGAGCATAAGGCTGTAGAATTGACATTGATGTTCTGGCCGTGCAGTTGGTGCTGTTGGATGTTTCAAACAATAAGTTAAAGTTTCTTCCTGAATCTATTGGAAGTTGCTTCTCTTTGGAAGAATTGCAAGCTAATGGTACCTTCAGATTTTAGCTCGCCTATTATCTGATTCTTGCTATTTCTATATTTTGTTTGCTTTCTTGGTGCTGGAGCTTCATGTCCAATATACATTGAGGGATAAAGTACCAAAACGAAACAAGAACAAAAGAAGCATCCTTAATAAAAAAAAAACATCAATATAAAATTAAGTGAAAGTCATAGCCGATAATGAAATTGGGAGGGTGGTGGGTGACATAGAAGTCAAGGAATATCCACAACTCTCTTTTGTTAAGCTTATAAAACACTAGTCTTGGTGCCATTCATTTATATTTGTACATGATTTAAGGTTCTATTTTTCCTCAGAGTGCCAAATTAGGTTTTTACTGATTTTTCTGCGGTCTTGCTTATGAATACCAACTTTTTGTCGCAGATAATTCTATTGAAGAGCTTCCTGCTTCTGTTTGCAATCTTGTTCAACTAAAGTCACTCTGCCTGAACAATAACAATCTCAATCAGGTTACCATCTAATTCTCTCTCTCTCTCTCTCTCTCTCTCCCTCCCTCCCTCCCTCCCTCTCTCTCTCTCTCTCTCTCTCTCTTCATTACACATAAATAAGTGCAATGCATTGTAACCCACATGGATAAGGGTTTGACTGTTTGTCTCACTGAAAAGCTAGATCTGATGCTGTGTATACGAGATATTTTCTGATGATGCTTGAAGAGTACCCTCTCTCGTTCTCTCTCTTAATATCTAACGATGCTATTAAGCAGAGTTAAGAACCCTCTTCGCACTATCTATATACGTAAATGCTCCCACTGCTGCTCTGTGTATCGGCGCAAAAAGAAACATGCACAACGTATCTAACTTATACAATGACCATAATGTGAAATCTAGGTCTCTTCATTGTACAAAATCATCCATATTTGTGGTCATGGATGGAACTTCTAACAGTCTTGTCCATTTAAAGCATCCAAGTTTTTGCACTCGTTCCTATCAGATATATGTTTTAACAAGATTCTCATGCTTGCTATTGGTACCTGTTGCTCAGATGCCTCTAAATTTGTTAAGAGAATGCAAGAGCTTGCAGAATATAGCACTGCACAGAAATCCCATTTCCATGGACCAATTTCAACAGGTTTTTACTCACTATTGTTCACTGTTTGATACTACTCAGTTATGTTAATCGTGGAAATGTCATTTACAGATAATGGTATTTACTTTTTTATTTCAGATGGAAGGCTTCAAGGAATTTGAAGCCCGCCGTAAACAGAAGTTTGATAAACAAATTGATTCAAATGTGATAATCAGTTCTAAAGGGCTTGATGAGGGTGTTGACTTGTGATTCCTCTCCACAGGCAGTTTACGTAAGGCTTCCGCTCTATCTTGTTAAATCTTGGTTTTCCTATCTTTACTTCAACAAGGCTTCCGCTCTATCTTGTTAAATCTTGGTTTTCCTATCTTTACTTCAACAAGGCTTCCGCTCTATCTTCTTAAATCTTGGTTTTACCATCTTTACTTCAATTCCTTTTTGAAAACTTCCCCTTACTGTATAGCCATGCGTTAGCTGTATTACACAATAATGCTCCTTCAGTTGCTGTCTAGCTTTTAGTATTTCTAGTAGCTGTAATGCCTACTTCTGACAATTCATTCTTGTCGTCTGATAGGACTACATGCATGTCTTCAATACTTTCTCTTACCTCCCAGCCTGGTGTGCCTGGAAAGTTGCCTCTTCTCATTCACGTCCCAGGCTTATATCTTGTACTATTTGCCATTATATCTGTACCACTAAGTGTGTATATTTTTGGGAATATATTAGTGACTTCAAACAAAAGATGGAGAATGGTAAGAATTTCTGATATAGTGCCATGGTAGCATGATAATTTTGTCCATCAAGTTTCTGAATCTGATTGATTTTCGTTGCAAAAGAGATTCCATGAGATGCTAGATCAATAATCTTTTAAAACTTCCCATTCAAACTGCTACGATTGACGATACTGATTTTTTATGATGATATCTCTGCAGGTTAACTTTGCGGCTTGAGGTTGGATGGCATTGTGACAGCTTTGACTTTGATGAAAGGCGATTGCTTGTGCCGCTTTACATGAGTCATTGTCAAGCCCTTCTATAGTTTATCATGGATTGTCAGCTTTGACTTGTGCGTAATTGTATCTATACTTGAGTTACACTAATTGTAAATGATATGCAGACCTAACGATTTCCTTTACCTTTTTGATAATTTTATACATATTCAGTGAGCTGTATATCATCATTCAAAACCAATGATTAAAAACCTTAGTAAACTTGTCTTATTTTCTCTCTCTTTTTTTTTGTTTAAAAAAAGTTATATTAATAAATTCGGTTATATAGGGGGACTGGAGAAGGGGAGGCGAAAGAGGTTAGTGTGGATCGAAACCCACACCTATTGTATGGAGTGCTTACTACAAGTCTTGGTGGAAACTAATGTTCCAATCCTAATACTAGCAGAGTAAAAAACATACTAAGTGATTTCTTTTTATTTATCTAAGTCTCGACGAATAGAATTATTTCGAACCTGTGATAGAAGGTAACACATACTCAATAGTGTGCATAATTTGGTCTGGACAAAACAATGGAGTATTATCTTTCCCAACAAACAACCCGGACATAACTGTTGGCCCGGGAACAGGTAAAGTTTTGAAGAATGATAAATGAACTCAGTCACGGACCGGGTCCATCATGTGAAGCACAGTCATGATCAACCTATACATGTGAGATGCACGTGAAGGAGATAAGTCTCACTGATCAAGCAGCAATATCTCCTGATATGATCGAAAATGTTGCATATTGGATAAGGGGAGAAAGTCTCCTTATATGAAGAGAACACAATCTAGATAAAGAGAGTGTTAGAGTTTGATATCGTCAAGGACTCAACTACGATAGAAGATCAGAAATTGAATCCCAATCAAACTCTGATTTCTAACCTATTAAATAACAGTGATTGTTCTCTTTTACAGGGTGGCACAAACGCAGAAGTTAAACTAAATTGAAAGCAATAGAGCAAGGCGATTTTGCAAGCAATTTATGTAAGATTTGAGTGTGCACTCTTGAAGCTACTTGAACGAGATAGAAGAACCAGTTCCATTGTGTTTTTTTCTTACTCTAATTCAATTGTAGTAGGTGGTTCAAAGTTGTACCTTTCACCTTTCATAGAAGCAATTATATTAGGTACTTTGAGAGTTCAAGTTATAGGCTAACTTGAAGTTGTCGCAACAGTTGAGGCTGTGTGCTACAACGGGATTAGAGTTAATCCTTAGGTTTACAAAGAGTTTTGTAAATGCTGTTTTGGCTCAGTGATTTTAGTGGAAGTTTGGGAAAATCCTACTGAGTAGTAGGTCGTGGTTTTTTCACCTTTTGAGCCAGGTGTTTTCCACGTAAAATCTTTGTGTTCTTTATTTTATGTACTTTTAATTCCGCAAACAGTAGTAGTTAGAACATCTAGAAAATTTGGTACCACACAAATCACCACCCCTCTTGTGTGGTATTGACGCTTAAAACATCAATAACAATTATAAAAGAAGAAATAATCATATAATTTGACACATAGGCAATGTGGTGGATAAATCTAATAAATCATTTTTTTAAAGAATAAATTGTAATAACTCATAGAGTTTTAGTAGTCCAGATTGGCAACTTGAATTTTTACCTTATTGATAAGAGTTCGATGACAAGTCCTTAAGGAACATCATGATTGTAGTACAAATTATTGTAACTATGATAAAAAAAAAATTCACTAAACCTTCCGAATTGCCACAAATTTCAATAGGCAAAACTTGTCTTGTCACAAGTCTACTTCTGACATATTATCATGATTGTAGTACAAGTTATCATAACTTTGGAAAAAATTATTCATTTATCTCGACGGAACGTCACAAGTTCCAATGAATCCAGAACTTGCTTTGTCATAAGTTTTCACGAATTGTTATGACTGTAGTATAAATTATCTTAATTTTGATAATAATTATTCACACTCACTAACCATAAGTTATCTTAACTTTGGTAATAATTATTCACTATCCACTACTTGCATTTATAAAAGTAACAATAATTATATTCTTACGTGTAAACAAGAAGAGATAGATTATAATTATTACAAACTTATTAATACGATCGTTATAACTTGTTGGTAAAAATTTTGATCAATAAGTTCTTGCTTCAAAATTGATCCAAATTCAATCCAAAATCTTAAAAATTCAATAGAATCACTTCCACTTCAACAAGTTCTTTTAAGCTCAACAAAATTCAATAATGGTATTTTATAATTTTATTTCAATCGAACCTATCCAAATTATTAGGGATAGATAATATAGGGTCAATTGACATTATTCGCTCAATATCTATTATTCAAAGTGGAAGTGAACAAATCAGTTACGAAGTCTTAGCCAACAGAATCCAGCCTCATATCCTATTTGACTTATTGACTAACCAATTTGGTGCAGCCAATATATAGCCATAGGGTATTTGGCGTAATTAACTGTAATTACCGAACCCCTTTTTCACCACCCGCAGTACTATTTTCCCTCAATAGACTTCGCTAACCCTAGCTTTACCTTTTTCATCGCCGACAAATTCAATTTTTCCCCCAATTTCAAAACCTACCTCCTTTCTCCCTCAATTCCACCTCGATTTTTCCTCTATTTCTTCAAATCAATCTTCGATTCTTCTAATTCTTTCCTTCCTCTATCGATCGATACCTTTTTCGGCTGTAGCCGTTTCAAAAATCGAATCCTGAAGTTAGGGTTTCAGATCTGTTTTATTTTCACCAGATCTGTTCTAATTCTCCTGTTTTTTTGTAAATTAATCTTTTTTTGGGTAATTCTTTGTTTTTCTTCTTCGATTTCTCTTGATTTTGTCAAAAAAATATTTAAAAAATCGATTTTCCCTATAAATAGTTTGTGATTTAGGGTTTCTTCTCTAATCGTTCTCTTTTTTTGTTTAGTTTATTGATACCCAGAATTTATTTCTGGTTGATTTTATTATTTTGCTTTTGATTGAAGCGTAGAGTCTAAATTGGGGATCTAGGGTTAGGGTTTTTTGTTATATTATAATTATAATTTGTCCCCTTTTTTCTCTCACTTTATTCTTTTCAAGGAAAAGAAATTATTTCATTTTAATTTCTGTTTATCTTTAAAAACTTTCCCCAATTAGAAAAAAATTTCTGCCCGCTCAATTCGACCAAGACGCTTCACAATTAAGGTACTTGAGCTCTGCCCAATAGTATTGGCATTCTGTTAGAAATAGTCTATTTGTTTGATTCTGCCTATATGATTAGACAAATATACGTTTTTCTCTTCAAATATTTATTTCACCTTCGAGGGTCAAATAATAAGATAACCAATTTAATGTTATTCTAATTTTCGAACAAAGGACAAGGACTTACCTGCTTTTCACTAGTTAGACATTTTAGAATGACTTCTTGCTTGGCTGAGCTCAATTATTCTTATATAGTTGTTGATAGTGAAATTACTGTTATAGTGGCATAGTATGCCCAGTGGCGGAGGCAGGATCTTCACGAGAGGGTTCAAAAATTTTTTTTTGTAGCTAGTGGGAATTGAACCCATGACCTTATGTAGATTTTGAACCCCCTTGACCACTAAACTATACTTTTGGATTGTGTTAAGGGTGTTCAAAACTTAATATATAGAGATAAAAAACAGATTTTGCCTTATATATATACATCGTAATTTTTCGGCGAAGGGTGTTCAGGTGAACACGCTTGCGCCCCCCTAAATCCGCCCCTGAGTATGCATGTTATGGAGAATTTTAGTTAGTGTTCTTTTTGGCTATGCAATATGGTGTTACGTTTAATGGAAAATGCTCAATGCTGTGCATGACTATGGCTTCAACATGTTTTTTCCTCTAGTGTTTGCTAATTGTCTTTTTTGAGGGATAAATTTGCACTTATATAGCATTTAAATTTCTGGATGTATTATGCAATTATGGTTGCATTGGTTAACATGTTTTTCGAATGTGTGGAACAATTTTTACTCTCTGGTCTTTTCCAAATTCAGTATCTTATTCCAACTCCCTTTACAGTTAAATATGGTGCAAAAGAGGCCATTTGGTGAAGAGTTGTGTGAGGTTTCATCAAAGCAGCCAAGGCATGTAGAACCAAACAGTCAGCTAGTTTCAGTTTTGGACTTCTCTCCTCATGAAGCAGTGGCTATGAAGCCTTATGCTTCAGGTAAAGGATTGATTCTTCAAGAAGCATTTTTGCTAGCTGTTCGTCGACTTGTATATTTGTGATGATTTTATTTATTTGGCAATTTTTTGTTAATTCCTGAGACATTATTTAAACACTTTGAGCAGTTTTATTCTAGATTGTCATATAGGCTTGCACTTTTAGTTGCAGACTTTGGATGTAAAAGGTTTTTGGATACGGTATCCTTTTTTTGATTCTTGGTTATGAACTGTTCCATATCTATAATAGGTGGAGATGGAGATAATACCAAGAAACCTGATAGTGGCAACGCCCCTGAAATTTCCACTTTTCCTGATCAAGATACTGATACATCCATTGATGGCTCTGCTTCAAACTCTTCGTGGCCCATTAGTAGCACTAGTGAAGAAGAAATCAGGTTTGAGGTGCCTTGTGACTCATTGAGGTCTCCTGAATATTATCTTCCATCCAGGACCATTACTCATCCAAGGGAAGTATATTTCTCTCTGTTGAGAAATTCTCCTCAAAAGTTGGTTCCTATTGGACCCGATTTCCAAGCTGAATTGCCAGAATGGGGTGGGCATGGTAGTAAGGATAAACCCACCATGCAGGATTCACATGAGAACATGAATCTTCCATCCCAAGCTCTAGAATCAGATTGTGTTGATGATTTTTCTGATGAAAATAAATTTGCTGGGACTTGTATCGTTCCAATGCGTAACACAGAAACAGCAGACCACGAGGAGATTGCTGGAGTGGGAAGAGCTGAATGTTCTTGTGAGGACGCAGGTTCCATGAGATGTGTTCGACTACACATCATTGAAGCCAGAGAAAAACTTAAGATATCCCTTGGTGAGGAGACATTTGTTAGGTTGGGTTTCTGTGGTATGGGAGAGGTAGTGACAGAGAAATGGTGTGAAGAGGAAGAGGACTTGTTTCATGAGGTTGTATTCTCAAATCCTGCTTCTTTAGGCAGGGATTTCTGGAACAATCTTGCTAGTGAATTTCCTTCACGTTCCAGGAGGGAACTTGTCAGCTATTACTTTAACGTTTTTATTTTGCGAAAACGTGCCAAGCAGAACAGATTTGACCCGTCCAACGTCGATAGTGATAATGATGAATGGCAGGAGATTGATGACACTGCTGATGACGAAGATAAAATGACGGATGGAGATGAGGATTCTGTGGTAGAATCACCAGAATGTCGAAATGATTTTGGCTGCAATGAGATTTATGGGGATGATAAACAGGCATATGATGAGAATGTTGGTGTTGCGACCTGGGAAGTCTATAAACCTGTAGGCTGTGGTAGCAGGAAGGTGTTCACTGATTTATCAGCAGAATGCCCTGATAAGTTATTTGATACTAACAGCAGTTTTACACCCAGTATTCAGCACCTAGACAGAGGCGTTTCAAATGAAGCGGGTCACTATTATTGCTCCCATACGCGTGACGCACCTGGCGGTGCTCCGGAAGCACCTCTTGGAAGGACTGTCAATGGTAGACATTGGGCAAGTGATTTTGCCAGTATTGGCCGTGACAGTGGGCATGACTTTGTGTTTGGACCGTGCAGCGCTAAAGAATGGGATATCGGGTATTTGAGCTGTGCCAAGAGTGAAGTTGACTTATTACCAACCCACACTATGATTGAAGAAGTCTTTGGAGATGGAGCCTGGAGTTACAAGAGCAGAGATGGTCACGGCTTAAACTAAGTTTTGCTAAAGTTACGCCAATGCCGCCAGCTGAACTTCCTAAAGACGCTTCTTGCTGAGTATACACATTCCTATTTTTCTTGTATATCGTAATGATGGAAGGAGGAATTTTTACGCAGATGTAAAAAATTATTTTGCAAGGGTATTACATGAGCTGAGGTGTGCTTGGCTTATTTCAATCTGTACAGTTGCTATTACTTATTTCTTTATTCAGCACCAATCCGTGTTTCTGTATAGGAATTGTTTTGAGTTTTGACCTATGGTAGGTGCTTAGGATTTGTGTAAATACAAATTATGGTATGACCAAACTATCCAAAATGGAAAAATCTCTTAAATTTATGGGATTTGAGTATATACGCAGACTTTGTAAAGAATTTTATATTATTAGTGTAGTTTAATCAATTATAGCAGCAGGTTGGTTATCATTCCAAAAAAAAAAAAAGTTACAAGAATAATGCCGACTTTTATAGGGATAATGGACCTGATGGTGTATAGTTTCGACAACTTCTGATGCACAGATCTTGAACTCAATGGTAAATGTATTAAATTGCACATTGCTCCATTGTTTGTTACATTTACTTGTGTTTTCCTCCTGAGGTTCTAACTCCTGTATAAACTATAAAGGAGAAAATTTCGTAATAGCAACAGCAGTATATCATTCGAGGTTTATCTAACTGGTTTTGATACCATGATAGGCATAACATTAGAGTTCAAAATTTTGCCACCAAAACGTCTTGGCAAATAATCATATATAACTAGCAAATGTATAATATATGTTTAATCATGTGTATAATTGTGTACTATAATTTATATATATTGGTTAAAAGAATGAACAATGAATTCAACCAGCTAATTTTATCCAGCATTTAGTGGATTTAATCTTTCCGATCTCTAATTTGATGCCACAAAATTGAGAAGAAACCAAACACCTGATTAATTAATTGCTAATAATTTAACTCACCCCAAATCCACACAAAAAAGAGGACAGTTATAAAATCATCAGCATACTTTGATATGATCTTTCTATCGTAAAAATAGCTAGAAAATAACCAGATTTACAAGTAGTCATTCAAAAATAGCCACGGTTTCAAAAGTAATCGAAATTTAGCCGCTTTTCATGTAAAGATAAATCTAAACAAAACCACTGTTCAAAATCCGGAAAATACTCTAGCATAATATACTGGAATTTCAGTATAATATGCTGAAACTCCAGTATATTAAGTATACTAGAACTCCAGTATATATTTATACTGGAGTTCCAGTATACTTATGCTGGAACTCCAATATATTACTGGAGTTCCAGTATAATATACCGGTCCAGCATAATATGTTGGAAATTCATACACAGGTGCTCCAATCTCCAGTATATTATGCTGGAACTTCCCACGTGTTGAAGTTCCAGCATAATATGCTGGAAGTTCATACACAGGTGCACCAATCTCCGATATATTATGCTGGAACTTTCCGTGTTGCAGCAAAATAGTGGTTATTTTTCAATGACTTTGCAAACGCTGGATATTTTTTAATAACCAATCCGAAAACTGGCTAGCCCATCGCATCATTAAGTTGAAGGTTGTTTAGGGGTGTTTGTTTTTTTTCTTCCAAAAAATGATGTTCCAAACCAAATTGACAACCCACGACACTCTTCCAATAGTAAAGTTTGGCCATTCCTTGTCTTCTCCCATGCCTTATTATTATCATTATTAAGATAAGATACCTTATTATGGCTTTATGCTTGGGCATAGTCAAGCTCTGTTCTCTCATATTCATGCCCTTTACCTTTGCACAGTTTGGAATCAAAGTGAAGCACTGCTACGGGGAATGAAGTTGCAGACATCCTGTCCAAATATGCTACTACTCTTACTGAAAAGGTCCTTTTCACCAATGAAATGGACCTCCCTAGTGAAGCAAGAGGAGCCATTAGAATGGATTGTTATTAAAACTGTATTGTTGTTAAAACAATAAAACATTAAACTTTCTGAAATAAAAACAGAAACAGAAAGTTAGTAGAACCAGTTTAACAAAAATAAATTCTGAAAAAACAATACAGGAAATCGAGTCCACTGAATGCACATTGTGTCCTTAAGGAAATTATTCCCCTCAAGTACACGAGATGTTGGAATATTATCCTCCCGGGATAGAACGGTTTAATTCACCAGCGTATTGATACCAAAAACTCCGGTGAACGGCGAACCACTCAATGGTCGTAAAACACACGGGAAGATATTGTGCAGAAGGAGAAGAAGATTATCGGAAAATTTAGTAAGTAAAAATTCTGGGATTCCAGGCATATTTATAGACCATTTGGCACTAATTCTGACGGGTCATGGGTTATTCCTGATTGAATTTTCGTTAATTAATTAATTAAATAATTGAGAAGAATTTTGTCCAAAAAGATTAATCAATCAATCTTTGACCGAAGCCGAAGCCGAGCCGAACGACGACGGCGGCGTGAGGAGATGAGCTTCTTTATATATACACAAAGATTTTCTTTCCTTCTTCCAATGGGGGACAAAGTGCGTTAGTAAAATGAACTAATTCAAAATTTCACTTCCCACCATTTTCCATTCACACCTCTTTTGTTATTAATAACAAAACCCAACATGGATAGATTGCAACTTCCAATTTCAGGATCAGACTAAAGAAACACACAGGATGGAATGTATACTGAAGGGGAACTATTGTTCTTATTGAATACTCCTTTACAGTAGCTCTTGTTCAATTTCCAAAGGTTTTGGTTTATGTCCCCTTCTTTGTACTATTTTACGGTGACTAAACAAGCTAGTGGATTTAAACCTTATTGAAATTGAAGGATTTAAAATATATATATATATATATATATATATATATGTGAATATTTAGTTTTGCACATACATGCATAGGGATCGAATCCATAATCTGTTTGTAGGGGAGTGGGGTGGGGTTCATTAATATAATTACTATAACTACAAAACAATCGTATTTTCCAATAGCTAACATTCACAATTTCCTTTATCTAAGACCAATATTTGTATCTTTCCTAGCTTCTCCATGCTTGTTTCACCATTTACAACTTGAGCTCTCATTTCTTCTTTGTAGCAACATATTATATCAAAAACTGCAGTCCACTATTTCCAATGGATGCTGTCATTAAGTGTACTTCCACTGGACGTAGTAATAAAAGTCAGTTTCATGTGGTAATAAAAGTTTTGTGGTTTTTGGTGTTAGATTCTGTTTTGGTTTTCTTCTCCTAGGAATATAATAGTATATAGACAAAGTTAATTAATTAGATATATTGTTACTCTTGTGTCATAACTCATATCCCTCGAGATCAAGCCCTCATCGGCACAAGAGAATTAAATTGCAGTTTAACTGCTCCACAATGTTTGCATATGACTCTCTTGTAGAGGTAATTGTAGAGCTTTTTTCTTACATTTTACACCTTTTCCCTTGTTTTTGCATTTAAAATTTGCCAACAATTAAGTATGCCTAATTATTTATTTTCTCCATCATTAATATACTATCCATCTCTTTTCCTAGAATGTTTCTATACTTTTTTCCGTTCCATTTTTTCCTTCACTTAAACCTCATCATTACTATTATTATTTATTTCTTTCCTTTAGATCTTTCTATATTCTTTCTATGCATTGGTTTTTTTCCCCATAACTCTAAAATAATTCCAATGCTCAAGGACTGTTCCAATACAAGTATTTTGCTCTCTAGACATTCAATTCTAATCCTATATTATTTTATAACTTCATTTGTTTTACTTGATATCATCTGAAATTATAGTTTGTGCAATATTTTTATTCATATTTGATTTCCTCAATTGCATTTGAATTTGGAAGTAGTAGCTTCAGCCTTTCTTTGTTTTACTTACTGCCCTCCCTATGGGTAAAAATAAAAATGAAAAACAAGGGACTATGGGTAGCCAGAGATTGGTAGAAGAATTCCATATATATGTGTGTGTGTTAAAATGGAATCATAACTATGCACCAATAAATTGACCTCTTTAACATTCTCTTATTGTGATTTTTTTCCTCACTTCTCCCAAGTTCTTTTCATATAATCCCTGAAGTTTATTTTAACAACGCTTTATTTTTATTTTTTATTTTGATTTACTTTTGATTGTTATACTGTAAGAAAATTATTACATGATTGAACATTGATCTGTAGATTGCCTGGATGAAAATTTTGTCAATGTATAATCTTCAAAGGAGATTTGAAGCAGCATCAAGTAATTAATTTTATAGTAGTGGCAAATAATTCGGTAATTCCTTTTGAACTTCTCCCTGGGAAGGGAGAAGCAAAAAAGATATTGTACTTGTGTAATAACGTAAAAGAATAATTATATGTTCTTCTTTCTTTGCTTTTTCTATCCAATGCATTAGGTTTCTAAAGTTTTGTAAATGCCTAATTTAGTGGAACGCAGTAAAACTAAAAAGTTCACACTTATTTAAAAAAATCAACTGATTATTTATATATATAAATGTTACATAAAAAATTTGGGTAGAAAATTGATTATCTATAAATGTAAATAGAATGGTTGTTATGGTTTCAACCTTTCATATTCCATATTTATGAATCGTTACAATCTTTTGTCATAATCCATATTTATAAGGGAAAATGCATAAGTACCCCTGACTTATACTCGGATTTTCAACTATACACTTTATATTTGCGGGAATCTTATTACCTCCCTAAACTTTTTTTAAATGGAATTATTTGTACTCTTAACGCTGACGTGGCAGAGTGTGTGTATTTCACTCTCCTTTTCAAGAAAAAACGATTTTCAGATTATTTTTTATTCTTTTTTACCATTTTTCTTACTTTTTTTTCCTTTTCCTTTTCCTTTTTCTTTGTCTTTTTTCTTTTACTTTTTTTTTCGTTTCTTCTCTAATTCCGGCGGATATTCATTAATCGGTGACTTTGTCTAATCGTTTTTCTTCCATTTTTTCTTTTCACACATAAATTAAACTCTCAAAAAGATCTATTCGTAAGCAAAGCAAAATACGCTCAGATCTGGGGGGAAAAATTCATCATCGGAAAACCTTCTCACGCCGAAAAATAAAATGATATATTGAAATTTTAACTGGAAAAAGTCTTCTCAGCTTATATTCATTTTTATTTTTTTTGCTCTTCCTCCCACACATAAATTACACTTTCAAGAATATATATATATATATATAACAAACACACACTTAGATCGGGATAAAAATCTATCGCCGGAAAAAAAAATTCGCCGGAAAAAATGGTATTCGTGAAATTCCGATGACCACCATTTTATGCCGCCGGTGACCAAAACAAAAATAAAGAGAATGAAATAACCAAAAAAGTGAGAATAATAAGAAAAAAGAAAAAAAGATAAGAAAAAGAAGAAAGAATTAAAAAAATTACAAAAAATACATGTGGGCCGCGTGTATTTCACCACTTGCCAAGAGTTTGGTTGTCTAGTTTTAGGGTGGTATATATTCCATTTAAAAAAAAGTTTAGGGGGTAATAGGATTTCCCCAAAGATAAAGTGTGTAGTTGGGAATCCGAGTATAGGTCAGGGGGTACTTATGCATTTTTCCTATTTATAAGAATAAAGAATTCCTACAGTTGCAATGACTTTTCTACTGGCAAGTTTCTTCCTTATCCTCTAGCCATTCATATTATTGCCTTTTCAATTCTCATTTTTATTAAGAATATTAGCTTTTGCATTGGCTACGTTTCAACGGAATTTATACTCATTTTTCTTTTGGGAATTACTATTTTTTTTACTGTGTTATAATTGATATTCTTGAAAAGAAAATTAATCAATTCAGTTTAGGTCTTGATATATGTGCTAACAGAAAGCACCGACGGTAAACGTTAAAATAAGAATATGATAATTTGGAAATAAATTATTGATACTACTAGGCATTAGTTGTGTTGCAAGATGTACGACGTCGGATAAAATGACTTCAAATTCGATAAGTTGCTCAAGGTTAACGTGCAATTTTGTGACGTTGGACATGTTTTTTGAAAAGCATAAGAAATATATATTACATACATACAGGTGTATTGTATGATTATGAAGATTTTGTGCTAGATATTACACATTAGAATCTAAAAAATGAGATTTAAATATTTGAGAAAGAACAAATAACCTTGAAAAATTATTTATTTCAAGGCTTATGAAAAATATACAAACAATAATGTTGGTCAAAGATATTTACCACCTCCGGCATCACCAATTGGAGGTCTTAAAGACATGCGACTAAATAAACTTTTGTATATTTAATTTTTTATAAACTTTTGTATATTTTATTTTTTGTATTGTACTGGGGTTTAATATTTTTAGAAATTTGGATGATATCGATTACATATATATAACTAATTTATGACTTTAACAATATCTTTTATCATCGCCGAAGAGCAGATAGATTTCACTAGTTACAGGAATAATTTTGGTCAAAACAAAATTTATGCGCATTTTGGAAAATTGACATTTCAGTATACTAAACAATAATTTTCTATTAATGTATATTAGAAAAAATATTTTTAACATAATCTAATATCATAGTAAATTCTTCAAAGAAAAATTTACCATAATTAATATGCGTATGATTTAAGGATTTCTTACTCTATAATTGTTCAAAATTATTATATTTACTTATATTTGTATGATTTATATGTCATTCAAATAGAATTGATTAAAAAAAAGGGAAATTACATAAGTTGTCACCCGACCTATGGCCTAAATCCCGCTTACACATTTTCTGTGGACCATAATAACCTTACACACGCAACCTTTCTAAAATGTGCCTAGTACACACTTCATTTGACCAGGTCTAAGCGTGTGTAATACAAACTGGACCAAGCGCGTGGACAGTATTTCAAAACAATTTTTGTCTTTAATAAACGGTCAAAAACACATTCCAACGACCCTTTTTAAAAAATTAAAAGGGCCTTAACTCATTTCTATCTATACTAGGACCCGATTTTCATCTTTTTCTTCCTCCTTGAAAGCTCTAAAGTGAAGAAAATTTTATCTTCTTGAAGCCAAAATTTATTCCTCTTCTTGAAGCTCGAAGCCAATATTACAATCTTCTTATATTTCTTCCTTCTCTTTTTTGACATAAGGGTTAAATTTTCAGGGCTCAATTTTAAGGTTTGGAAAAATGCATAATCTGAGAAAATTTTGATATTGTGGTGAAGAAGCTGTTGTGATACAGTCATGGAGTGTTGATAATTCGGGTCATCGATTTTACATATATCCATTTTATGAGGTAAATATCAATTGTACTTTTCTAATCGATTTTATATTCCGTAATAATTTTTTCTCTTCAATTTTTCAGAGGGACAATCGATCGGCATGTAATTTCTTTATGTGGTTTGACCCCTCAACTCCAGAGCACTTGAAAATGGTGATTTTGGGGTTGCTGAAGAAGAAGAGGGCATTTGATGCATTGTTGAAGGAAAATAGAAACCAAAGAAATTGGAGGAGATTGTGTGTGCTAATTTTAATTGCAATTGTGTTGAAATTGATTGTGTTAGGTACTTCTAAAGATTGTTATATAATGTAAGAAAATGAATGAAGTTTTTTGGTAGATTTTGTATCCCTTTGTTAGAAATGAATGAAATCTTTTGGTAATTGTTAATGTTGTTTTGTTTGAGTTTGTTGCTGTTTGAGTTGAATGATTTTTTTTGGCAATTGTTATTGTTGTTTTGTTTGACTTTGTTGCTGTGTGAGCTGATAGTGCAGTTAAAACACACCTCAAATTGTGACTAATAAAACACTGAAACACAGTCAAATAGTGGCTGATATACAGCTCAAATGCTGAAATTTTCCAGAAATAACAGCATACAAAAATGACAGCACAAATGCTTAACAACATACCAAAATAACAGCATTCATACAACACTAAAGACAAATCTGCCCAGAAATTATCAAACAACACTAAAAATATATTTTATCATAGAGTAAAGGTGTTCATTACAGTCACCTAATAGCAGCAGCCTGCTGTAAGCACGTGATTTTTGCCCTATATGAGAATTACTCCCAAAAAATTCAAAAATAAAATGATTTTCCTTGGTGTGCAATTTTGTGATATTTTTGAATAATTATTTGTATTTGTCTGTGCATGTTTATTTGTTAAATTAATAAAAATACAAAAATATGTTGCATTTTGCATGTAGGATTTAATTCTACAATTGTTAGTAATTAAGTTTGTTTTACAAAAATTAAAAAATTACAAAAAATAGGCATCTTTTGCATTTTTAGCATTTAATGTCCAAATATACAATTTTATGCATAATTATTACTTAATTGTGCGTTAATTGTTATTGGGAGTTAATTTGCGCTTTTATAACTTAATTTAGGTCTTAATAATAATTTAAGCATTTTTAGAATTTAGTTTTAGAAAAATAAAAGAAGAAAAGAGAGCAAAAATACAAAAATCGGAATTGGGCCTCTTCTTCAATTTCAAACCACAAGCCCAAAAATTGTCCAACCTTCTCATGACCTGGTCCATTCCAAACCGGGTCGACCCAGTCCGGTACCAACAACCCAACTCCCCATCTTCATTTTTCATTTTTCATTTTTTTACCAAAACAACAAAAAAATCAAACCCTAAAACCTAAAACTAATTCCACCCGCCCCCTCTCTTTCTTCTTCCTCTCCAAAAGCTTCACCAAGCTCCCGTCCCTAGCAGCCACGGTTGCCTCCTTGTCGTCAACCACCCTCCAGTCCATCGCCACCCTCACATCCATAGCAGACCAAACACACCAACTCCTCCATCAGTCACAACCCCGATAACGAAACCATTAGCGGCTACTGTTGCGTCGAGCTGCGTTGTTGTTGCATCTTCTTCTCAACATCAACGCTGCTACTTCTCTTCTTTCTGCCATAGTTGCTACTATTTCGTCGAGCTCGAACATGAGCTAACATGGCTGCGCCAAGCAGTGTCGCTGCTTCAAGATTCCAGCTTCATTGACGCGCCGCTGCTGCATCCTCCAGTTCCTCCATTGATGCTGCGTCGACCAGCTGCTTCTTCCATCTTTCATCGACGCCGCTGTCGAGCATTTGCTCCGCGTCCAGCTCCCTCGTCCATGGCTGCTGTCACTGCTGCTCCGTCGAGCTCCACCATAAAACCCAACTGTTGTTGCGTTCATCGTCCATGGCTGCACTGTTCTTCTCCATCGATCTCGCGTACTGCTCCATTTTTTTTATGCTTGTTCCAGCTGCTGCTACTGCTTCGGCTTTCTTCATCTCACATCACCCTCACTCATCGTCCTCATTACAAGCGATGAGATCGCTCGATCGTTAGTTCCAGTCGTAATTCAAAAATCGAGCTTTTCGATGGAGTTTCTTTGATGTTGAAAATGAAGAAGTTTCTATTAAGAAGGTCAGATTCTAACTTCGCTCATCTTTCGATTTTCAGATCTTGCGTCGTGGGTATATGAGTTGTTTGGTTCGATTTCCTTCGTTCCAGTTTTAGGTCTCACGTGATACAGACAACTTGGCCCTTTCATTTGTGATGTTTGTTTGTTTAATTGTTAAATCGCATAAGAAGTTTACATAGTCATTTGTCTCCATTAATTGTCATATTATCTTGTTTCCGTTAGTTGGTTTGTATATTTGTATTGGTGTAGTTTGCTATTTGTTGTTTGGTTCCCTGTTCGTTCAGGTTTTGTCTAGGTTAAATCACGATTTTATTCCCAATGCAGTTAGTTTAGTCCCTTGCATCTATGTGTCGATCGTAGTCTGAAATCTACTCGTAGAAGTTCAACATATTTTAGTATGAATCATTCATCTTCATTATAATGTTGTTTGATTCAGTTTGAGTTCAATTATTTTTTGAGTTTAGTGATTTGAATCTACTTGTTTGCTATTGTTGTTGAATCTGAAAGTGGGATTATTGTTAAAATTTGTTTAGTCAAAATAATTCCTGCTTTTGTTGTTCATGGTATGTTTTTCAGTTTGCATCATTTCCGTTAATCGTTGATTCATGTTGTTTCAGTTTATTTTGTTGTTAATATTGTTGTTTCCTTGCTCAATCATTTTTGGTCGAAGTTAACCAGGATTGGTTCCCGATATGGTTGATTTATTTCCATTAATTTGGAGTTGTGTTGTTCATCCGTGTTCATATGATTTGTTGTTTGAATTTGTGTAGAAATTGGTCATATTGGCTATATTTTGGTTGAGTTTGATTAATTGATTTGTTATAGCTGATGAGGGTAGTTTGGTAAATTGTAGTACGTTAAGGGGTAAAATGGTAATTGCAATAAGGTCGGAGGGGTAGTTTGGTAATTGAACATTTTTGAATAATTCTTTATGTTAAGCATGGGGGACAAAATGTAATGGGGTGTGGGTGATATAGTTGTTTAATATAAACGGGGGACAAGACAAAATGTAATGGAGGAGAATATGGTAATTGTTTATGGTAGGCATGGGGGACAAAACGTAATGGGTTGGTTTGATATATTAGTTTAATGTAGTGTGGAATGAGTTGGAAGATAATGGGTTTGGTAGGAGAAAGTAGTTGATTTTAATTGATTAAAGGGTTTGGGATTTGAAATAAATAGAGATCTTGAATCAGATTTTAAGGAGAGAGAATACACCGAAGAAGAAGAGAATAGAAGAAAAAAACGGACAGAGAGAATAAGAGAGAGAAAAAAAAAGAGCTGAATATCTAAGAGAGAAAGAAAAATTCCGAAAAATATTTAAACTTTCAAATAAAAAAAAACTAAAAAATCTTCTGCATTCTTTCATTGTTTGAAATCAGCATTAATTGTTGTTGTTTCATAAAAGCTTGAAGTTTTTGTTTTGGGATTACTACTCCACCGGTTTGCAAACTCTGTTCCTGGGTTGTTACTGTTGCTGGATTGTTGTTGCTGTGCTGTATTGTTATTACTGCTGCTGATTCTCATCTTCATTTTCTTTTGCTTCCAATATCAGGTACACAACTGACACGCTGGTTATTGTAATCCGAAATATGAAGCATGAATACGAAAAATGAAGAGTTGAAATTCTAAATTTGCTTTAATTATATTTTGAATTTTATTTGTATGTACAAATTATTTAGCTTGCAAAAATCAGAATCATGTAGCTATTTAATACATATAGTGGATCATCCGACGATAGCTTAACAGATGAACTATCTACATATATTGCCTAAAAATAAATAAATGGTGTAGTAACTCCGTCGAGTCAAAAATCAAACGAATAGGCCATCTAGTAGGAACTTGGTAGAAATATTGTTTAGTTAAATAATATTGTTTAATTTCAGCATATAAATGGTCTAAGATTAAAATTAGATTGCTAAGTTTTTTTTAATTTGACAAACTGAGAGCATGCCTAGTATAATGTAACTAGGTAATAACATGTGAATAAGACGACACAGGTCTAGTTTTATGTCATACACGTTGGGCATGGGCCTGCAGTGGCAACGGACTGTCCTGTTTGCATCATTTTCAGATTTTATGAATCATATTCAAAATTCATCTATAACAACTCAAGCATGTAAATAAATTAAGATATTTTCTCTTTTATTTTGTAGAGACAAATTTCAATAGAAAAATGTAGGCATTTTAGGACTGTCCTTTTAAAAATAAAATGAGACGAGCCTCGCTTAATAAAATGTATAGATTGCGGGGCCCTCATAAAATGTATGTGTTAATTACTTAGAACTCGGGATCGGCCGCTTAGCGAACTTCACGGTTTTCCCCAAATAATAAATACGCTAATCGCTGTAGGCGCGATTTAATAATAATACATTCTTAAACACGGGTGCGCATTTATGCGACCCAAATCCAAATCCCAAAACATTGAATAAAAATACGTTCCGGATCACGGGTGCATTTTATGTGATGCAATCCAAAGACATATTTTTTAAACGATGTTCACATTCTTTTAAAAATATAATAATAAAAGCGGCTAAAGGATAAAATTTGCACATAAGTTTATAATACGTATTATATCAGATAATCAAGCCAAATATAACAGTTGAGCGACCGTGCTAGAACCACGGAATTCGGGAAAGCCTAACACCTTCTCCCGGGTTAACAGAATTCCTTATCCGGATTTCTGGTTCGCGGACTGTAATACAGAGTCATGCTTTTCCTCGATTCGGGATTAAAATTGGTGACTTGGGACACCCTAAATCTCCCAAGTGGCGACTCTGAAATAAATAAACAAATCCTGTTTCGATTGTCCTTAAATTGGAAAAAAACTCCTGTACCCTCGCGGGGACGAAAAAAGGAGGTGTGACAGCTCTGGCGACTCCGCTGGGGATAAAACCGTAACCCAGAACCATTGGTTCAGGGTTAGAAATTTGAGCTTAGATAAATTGTTATATTTGGTTTTATCTGATTCTGTTACATGATATATGCCTAATGTGCTAAATGATGCTTTTACCGCTTTAATATTATCTGAATTGTGTATATAAAACTTCCACGAAACCCTTCTTCTTTCTGAGTCTTCTGAATTTATGGTGCACGCGTGCGCATGGCCCACCTTTCTGTTAGAAGTCATACCCAATAAAACGAAGTTGGGACAAGTAACTAGGCCGGGTAGACTTTCGTGCTCCCGGTACGTTGCCCCCACTTCAGCTCAAGCTGTCCACTTGGGTAAGCCAGGGCTAGAACAATATACCTCAGGTTTTTCACTTAGAATAACTCAGCTTCATGTCGGATCCCTAGTAGGAACGTTTGTTTGCATCACGTGCATTTGACTTTGGAGGCTCAACATAGGGGTTGGGTCTGTCTAGGACAGGTGTTCAAAAAATGAAAATGACCATCCTGATGCATCTTACTTGCTGCTACTTGCGCATTTATTTGATTCGGACTTGTGTGTTGACTGACTTTTGAATATCAGGAATAATATTTTGAAATTAAAAAAGAAAAAGAAAAAAGGAAATAGCGGTTAGGGAATTGATTGTTTATTTTTGAAAAAAAAAACCAATGCCCAAATACCGTCAAAACTCTGCCGAAATTTTGAGAAATTGAAAAAAAATTGTCTTATTAGTTTGTTTTATTAAAAGAAAAAGAAAAATAGAGAAAAAAAGTAGTTGTTCTGTCTTATTTTTCAAAAAATAAAAATAAAAAAAGAAAATAGTTTGTCTTCCCCTGAAAAATGACAATGAAAAAAAAGTCTTATTTTTAAAATAGTTTTTTTTATTTGTTTCTGAAAATGCCAAAATGAAAATGAAAGAGTCGTGCTTGGAAAGTGGTTTTGTTATTTGTTGCTGAAGAAAAAAAAATCCTGTTTTAAAATAGTTCGGTTAATTTGCCCGAACTACGCGGGTTTGATTCTCACCGGATGTGAGATACGTAGGCAACCCTCATCGGGTCCAACCCCCCTTTTGCTAAAATAGCCAAAAACCAATAAATAAATAAAAAACGTGTCAAAATTTTAATTTTGTCATAAATAAGTCGGGCGGTGTCCAACCTCCCCTTTTGCTAAAAATAAAATAAAATATGTCAAATTTTAATTTTGTCATAAAGAAGTCGGGTGACGCTGTTTTATCAAGACATAGCCGAATGTTCCCGAAAGGGACGCCGGAAGGCTGACTTTTGGTCCAGATGACTTTTGGTCCATAAACAGCCACCTTTTGGGTCATGTTTAGGATTTTTGGTCCAGTTGACCCACACAGCCTTAAAAAATCTTCGTCCCCGAGGCGCTGAAGGGTCGTGTTTGCAACACCCGGTTTTAATTATAATTTGAAAAAACAAACAAAGAGTCAACGGTCAGGTAAATACCGTTTGGATTTTTGGTCAAAATAAGTCGAGCCAGCTTCGGTCGCGTCTTAAACCGTTCTTGCCGAAATAGCCTTAGAGTATCTTTCAGTTGTCGAAAGGCTATTTTCGTAAAAGAACGGACAAGTTGGTAAAATGTCAAAATAATCCTCCCCGGCTTCAAAATTCATGTGAGATTTGGAAAGGGCCACATTTGCAAAAATAGCCGTTTGGTTGCATTTGTCAAACGGGGAAAGGAAGCTGGCCGTTTGTTTTTGAGTTTGTAAATCTTTTGATTAGAATATGCGGGTTGTTTGATTTTCAAGTTTGTAGGTCATCTTTAAACCTTTGAAACCCAGTTTATTTTAATATAAAAATTGAAAAAAAATGATTAGTATTGTTTATCTTTTATTGGCACGAACTACGCTTGGTCTGATTCGTGCGGGGTCATGATACGTAGGCAATCTCCATAAGATTCGACCACAACACAACAAAAAAAATGAAAAAAAAATGAAAAACAAATGAAAAAAAAAATCGAAAAAAAATGAAAAATGTTGTTAATAATGAGGACCGACTGAGTCCATTCTAACCTGTTTTGCTTTGAATCACAAAGAAAGTTAGGTGGTTGGTTTGTGGTAAGCCGGAAATACAAGACCCAGAAGCACACTTTGCGGGGATCAGGCTTGATAACAGAAGCACTCGAATCCTATTGGGACTTGTTGACTAAGGTTGATGATATTGAAGTTGGCAATGGTCTCGACAATATTGATGCGAAGCTCAGTGGCTAAGATGCCAATTTTGATAAAGTGGGAGGACGCCCTCTTCCTTGGTCAGCAAGAGAGAAGCTTGTGGTGGCTTATTTTGTTGTCATTTCTGGTGTTCGGATTATTAGGGTTGTAATTCAGATATTGTCTTGTGTCAAACTTTCTCATATTTCCATTTTGTCATAGCGGTCTGTTTAAGTTTTGTCCAGGCTATTTTAGGATTTTATTCTGGTTTGTTTCGTTTGTTTTGTTATTCAAACCATTTCACCGGTAGTCTAATACAAAATCCGGTCTTTTATTATTTCCATTCATCTTTTTGTTTAGTCCTTTTATCATTTTTGTTCAGCGCTGATTCTAGTGACATGACATGCGCACGCAGTTTGGGCCTAATCTTAAAAGTTAATCATAAAACCCCGGAAAGGTGATCAGAACATTTAAAGGAAATAAGGACGGTTTGAGATTATTCGGAGCTCGAGTCATGTGGAACTAGGGCAAGTAAAACACAAAGAAAACCGTTAAAAGCAAGATTCACCTTTCATGATAATGAGAGTGAGAGTGTCGCCCCACAGTGCTTTAGAAGTGACAAATGAACAAACAGATGTTGAATATAATTGTCAAGACTAGCACCATCAAAAGAGGCTACAAATCTTTGTTTAATTGTGTTGTTTGGATTTGGCATGTTTTGAAGACTGGAATGACGAAGTCATTTTGTTCTGCTACCTAAACACTTTATCCTTCGTTACCCCTTTTGAGCCTTATTTATTTTTCTTTCATACCCCTCATTCGGAATCATTAGCAACGACTAGAAAACACAATCATGGCAGGTAAACAAAAGAAGAAGAAAAAGAGAAAGAAAGAAAACAACAAAACGAAAAAAAAACAACAAAAAGGAGAAATGAAAAAAAATGAATGATAAAAAAAACAAAAGAAAGTCATAATTAAGAAGAGGAATTGGGAACTACGTTTGACCTGATTCCTCAAAGAGGATACGTAGGCGCTTCACGGCTCGGTCATAGGGTGCATAATGGCCACAATGGTCACAGTGCGCATGGTGTAATAATTTTTTTTTTAAAAAAAAATTTAATTATAAATAAATAATCTCCAAGCAAGAAACTGGGGCAAGGGTTGCGCTTGTGGTAAACAAAATTGGTTCCGAAGGTTGTAATTTTAAACCCCAAATTTATTTTGTTTTTGAGCCTTTAATACCCTTTCTTTCTAACCTATCCAAAAACCCACATTACAGTCCAAAGAAAGACCTTCTGATCAGTCTGCAAAAGATGCCAAGTCAGACAAATGAGAGTCTTACCGGCGAACATAACATTCTGTTCCACAGCAGAAAGGACTCTAATCTCCAGCAGAGAGAGTCATACCGGCAACACTCCAAATCCCCAACTGGAAAGTGATACAAATGAGAGAGTCTTATCGGTGAAAATCTTCACGGACACCATAAGGCGATGAAAGCTGAGAGAAAAACCAAAATGAGAGAGGCTTGATAGTGAAAACCCTTCGGGCTCTACAAGTCGAATAAGATTGAGAATCAGATGGGGAATTGCCAATTGAAGGTCTTGAAAGACGATTGACGGCGGAGGATAGGCCACATGTGCATGCCATGACCATTAGAGCCGATATCTGCGTTTGATAGGTTTTTATTTATATATTCTTTTGTTAAAGAGTCATCTTTTTCCTTTGTCTTTTATTCTGTTCCTTTTTATCTTTCTCCTTTCATAGAAAATTCCCCAGTAGAGTCTGTTTGGTCAGAACCAGTGGGAAATGACTTCAAAATAGGCCATCAGCTTTCCAATTATGCAAGACGAGATCTGACTAGTACATCCAAGTGGTATAGTCAGCAAGGAACAAGCGCGAGGCCAGTGTCAAGAAAGATAAGAGATATCCCCAGCAAGAGGAGATTGACAAAAGGATCAACGAGTGTCAAGAGGTATATCCTTGTCGAAATCAAAGGTTATAAACCTCAAGGCCAAGGCCTGTGGACAAATCAAGAAGAGCAATGGGCATGATTTGGGAAATTCATGCAAGACTAAAAGGTCGGGGAAATGCCAGTTTCTGAGCTATGCCACAAAAGAAGAGGGATATCCCCAGTAGAAAGGGATTATCCCCAACAAATAATATCATCCCCAATAAGTTGTGGAACGCAGAGCAAGGAAGGAGAAAGGGAAAAGTCATCCCAGTGGAGTATCACAACCAACTACCACGCTTTAAACTAACAAATTTTGTTTGATTTGAAACAGGTAAAGGAAATGACATTGATGTCGGAAATGCATGCCATAAGGGAGATTGTCAAACTGGGGCAGAAAATTTTCCTTTCATTTAGAAAATTTTCTGGAAGTCAGGTACCCATTCGGGGAAGAATAAAGATAACACCAGTCTCAAAGGAAGTGGTCTTTGAACCAGTGTTGCCCCCAACACAATAAGTTTTAATAAAAGGAGTTGTATCCCCAGCGGACAGAACCAAAAAGATGAAACTGGTGTTTAGAAAAAGCAAAAGCCATTATCATCCCCAACAGCTTCCAGAAGAATGAAGCATCGATTTGAAGGGATAAAATTCCCGAGCAGCGTTATCCTCAACAACGTTATCCCAAGAAGATAACACTTTTATCCCCAGCAGTGTTGGGAGAAAATAAAAAAAAAATTGAAGGAGGGGAAGAAAGGAGACTCCCCCAGTGGTATTATCCCCAGCAAGCAAGAACAAAGCAGCGCAAAGGAAAAAGAAAAGAAAAGAAGAAATTACAAAGGTAAGTTTCTCAAATCATTGATCTTTACATTTTCCTCCTAGGATAAAAAGTCCTAATCTGATGAATTTCCTTCCCGATACAATCTTAGTCCGATGAAATTTTCTCCTAAGATATCAAATCTTAGTCTGATGAATTTTTCTCCTAAGATATCAAATCTTAGTCCGATGAATTTTCTCCTAAGATATCAAATCTTAAGTCTGATGAATCTTTCTCCTAAGATCACAACAAAATGGAACTAGTTTGACGATTTATCTCCTAGAGTCACAATCTTGGTCCGATGGAATTTTTCTCCCAAGATAAGATATCAAATCTTGGTCCGATGGAATTTTTTTCTCCCAAGATAAGATATCAAATCTTAGTCCGATGAAATTTTCTCCTAAGATACCAAATCTTAGTCCGATGAATTTTTCTCCTAAGATAGAAATCATAGTCCGATGAAATTTTTCTCCTAAGATATCAAATCTTAGTCCGATGAATTTTCTCCTAAGATATCAAATCTTAGTCTGATGAATCTTTCTCCTAAGATCACAACAAAATGGACCTAGTTTGACGATTTATCTCCTAGAGTCACAATCTTGGTCCGATGGAATTTTTTCTCCCAAGATAAGATATCAAATCTTGGTCCGATGGAATTTCTTTTCTCCCAAGATAAGATATCAAATCTTAGTCCGATGAAATTTTCTCCTAAGATACCAAATCTTAAACCGATGAATTTTTCTCCTAAGATAGAAATCTTAGTCCGATGAAATTTCCTCCTAAGATATCAAATCTTAGTCCGATGAATTTTCTCCTAAGATCACAACAAAATGGACCTAGTTTGACGATTTATCTCCTAGAGTCAAAATCTTGGTCCGATGGAATTTTTCTCCCAAGATAATATAATAAAATCTTAGTCGGATAATTTGAAAAAAGAAGAAGTTTGAATTTGAAAAAAAAAGGGAGTCATTTTTTTAGTTTTCTTAAGATTATCAATGTTCAGTTGTTGTTGAAGTCAGGAGCCCGCCTGAAGAGAGGAATGACGTTTATTTTAAAAGTTGTTTGTTTGAAGTCAGGAGCCGAGCCTGAAGAGAGGAAAGGCGTTTTATTTTTCAAAATTGTTGTTGAAGTCAGGAGCCCGCCTGAAGAAAGGAAAGGCGTTTTATTTTTAAAAGTTGTTAAAATCTCGCCAGCCAAAGAAAGGAATGGCATTTTATTTTGAAAAGTTGTTGAAATCTCGCCAACCTAAAGAAAGGAACGGCATTTTATTTTTAAAGTTGTTTAAATCTCGCCAACCTAAAGAAAGGAATGACATTTTATTTTCAAAGTTGTTGAAGTCAGGAGCCCGCCTGAAGAGAGGAATGTCGTTTATTTTAAAAGTTGTTTGTTTGAAGTCAGGAGCCCGCCTGAAGAGAGGAATGGCGTTTATTTTAAAAAAAATTGTTGAAATCTCGCCAACCTAAAGAAAGGAATGGCATTTCATTTTTAAAGTTGAAGTCAGGAGCCAACCTAAAGAAAGGAATGTCATTTTATTTTTAAAGTTGTTGTTGAAGTCAGGAGCCCGCCTGAAGAGAGGAATGCCGTTTATTTTAAAAGTTGTTTGTTTGAAATCAGGAGCCCGCCTGAATAAAGGAATGACATTTTATTTTTAAAGTTGTTGTTGAAGGCAGGAGCCCGCCTGAAGAGAAGAATGGCGTTTATTTTAAAAGTTGTTGAAATCTCGCCAACCTAAAGAAAGGAATGACATTTTTTTTAAAAAAAAAATTGTTGAAATCTCGCCAACCTAAAGAAAGGAATGACATTTTATTTTAAAAGTTGTTTGTTTGAAGTCAGGAGCCCGCCTGAAGAGAGGAATGGCGTTTATTTTTAAAGTTGTTGTTGAAGTCAGGAGCCCGCCTGAAGAAAGGAAAGGCGTTTATTTTAAAAGTTGTTTATTTGAAGTCAGGAGCCCGCCTGAAGAGAGGAATGACGTTTATTTTTAAAGTTGTTGTTGAAGTCAGGTGCCCGCCTGAAGAGAGGAAAGACGTTTATTTTAAAAGTTGTTTATTTGAAGTTGGGAGTCCGCCCATATAACAGAGGAATACGTTTCAGTATTACATTTCAAGCGTTGAAGTTGGGAGCCCGCCCATAGAACAGAGGAATACATTTCAAGATCAAGTCAGAATACAGTAAAATAGAGGGTTACAACAGGAATCCCCAGCAGGAAACAATAAAAATCCCCAGCACCGGGAAGTAGAAGGTTGCAACAAGAGATCCCAGCACAAATTCAAGCGCATTAGTCAAAAGAAAGAAAGGACGCGTCTTGAAAGAAGCAGCTGGAGAACATTAAATCATGCCCAGCATAACAAATCTGATGAAGAAAGTTGTATCCCTAGAGGAACCGCTGAAAAGCTTAATGGAGAAAGCCATGTCCCCATCGGACCGAACAAAATGATGAAAACTGGTATTCAAAAAAATCAAAGGGCCAGAAGTCTCGGAAGAAAAGCATCGGAAGAAAAGCACCGGAAGAAACGCAAGCAGACAAGAAAGCAAGGCAACAAGAACAAATTGCAATCTAGCCTAGCTTCTTGTTTTCTTTTAAGCATGGTGTAACAAGGAGATCGGTAAGCAATGGTAATAGCATGCAACAGCGGTAACCTTGCAGTCCCATGGTAGTCCCAGCTACCAAAACTTCCCGAACTACATTGACCTGATTCCTGTTTAGCCCAGGATATGTAGGAAACCTCTGAAGCAAAGGTTCGGTCAAATCTTTTTCAAAAAAAAATGCTTCATACGGAGTACTCGGATGGGCAAAAATCGCTCGCTTTATCTTTGCACGAAAACCCTTCGTGTCTTCGGGAAAAGAGGGGCAGCTGTAAGCACGTGATTTTTGCCCTATATGAGAATTACTCCCAAAAAATTCAAAAATAAAATGATTTTCCTTGGTGTGCAATTTTGTGATATTTTTGAATAATTATTTGTATTTGTCTGTGCATGTTTATTTGTTAAATTAATAAAAATACAAAAATATGTTGCATTTTGCATGTAGGATTTAATTCTACAATTGTTAGTAATTAAGTTTGTTTTACAAAAATTAAAAAATTACAAAAAATAGGCATCTTTTGTATTTTTAGCATTTAATGTCCAAATATACAATTTTATGCTTAATTATTACTTAATTGTGCGTTAATTGTTATTAGGAGTTAATTTGCGCTTTTATAACTTAATTTAGTTCTTAATAATAATTTAAGCATTTTTAGAATTTAGTTTTAGAAAAATAAAAGAAGAAAAGAGAGCAAAAATACAAAAAATCGGAATTGGGCCTCTTTTTCAATTTCAAACCACAAGCCCAAAAATTGTCCAACCTTCTCATGACCCGGTCCATTCCAAACCGGGTCGACCCAGTCCGGTACCAAAAACCCAACTCCCCATCTTCATTTTTCATTTTTCATTTTTTTACCAAAACAACAAAAAAATCAAACCCTAAAACCTAAAACTAATCCCACCCCCCCTCTCTTTCTTCTTCCTCTCCAAAAGCTTCACCAAGCTCCCTTCCCTAGCAGCCATGGTTGCCTCCTTGTCGTCAACCACCCTCCAGTCCATCGCCACCCTCACATCCATAGCAGACCAAATACACCAACTCCTCTATCAGTCACAACCCCGATAACGAAACCATTAGCGGCTACTGTTGCGTCGAGCTGCATTGCTGTTGCATCTTCTTCTCAACATCAACGCTGCTACTTCTCTTCTTTCTGCCATAGCTGCTACTATTTTGTCGAGCTCGAACATGAGCTAACATGGCTGCGCCAAGCAGTGTCGCTGCTTCAAGATTCTAGCTTCATTGACGCGCCGCTGCTGCATCCTCCAGTTCCTCCATTGATGTTGCGTCGACCAGCTGCTTCTTCCATCTTTCATTGACGCCGCTATCGAGCATTTGCTCCGCGTCCAGCTCCCTCGTCCATGGATTCTGTCACTGCTGCTCCGTCGAGCTCCACCATAAAACCAAGCTGTTGTTGCGTTCATCGTCCATGGCTGCACTGTTCTTCTCCATCGATCTCGCGTACTGCTCCATTTTTTTTAATGCTTGTTCCAGCTGCTGCTACTGCTTCGGCTTTCTTCATCGCACATCACCCTCACCCATCGTCCTCATTACAAGCGATGAGATCGCTCGTTCGTTAGTTCCAGTCGTGATTCAAAAATCGAGCTTTTCGATGGAGTTTCTTTGATGTTGAAAATGAAGAAGTTTCTATTAAGAAGGTCAGATTCTAACTTCGCTCATCTTTCGATTTTCAGATCTTGCGTCGTGGGTATATGAGTTGTTTGGTTAGATTTCCTTCGTTCCAGTTTTAGGTCTCACGTGATACAGACAACTTGGCCCTTTCATTTGTGATGTTTGTTTGTTTAATTGTTAAATCTCATAAGAAGTTTACATAGTCATTTGTCTCCATTAATTGTCATATTATCTTGTTTCCGTTAGTTGGTTTGTATATTTGTATTGTTGTAGTTTGCTATTTGTTGTTTGGTTCCCTGTTCGTTCAGGTTTTGTCTAGGTTAAATCACGATTTTATTCCCAATGCAGTTAGTTTAGTCCCTTGCATCTATGTGTCGATCGTAGTATGAAATCTACTCGTAGAAGTTCAACATATTTTAGTATGAATCATTCATCTTCA